>NW_006922156.1:999639-1006257 GCF_000298275.1 Orycteropus afer afer | reverse complement strand
GGCGGCGGGGGCCCGGGAAGAGCGCGCAGCGAGTCGGGGATGAGGCTCTCCAGGCTTTCGTTGGCCTGCTGTCGGCGCAGCGCCACCTGCGCCGCCATGACCCGCTGCCGCTCTATGATGAGGATGCACTTCTCGCAGGTGCAGTCCTTGAAGCGGCAGTAGCGCTTGTGGCCCTTGAGCCAGGACAGCACTCCGTGGTTGCGGCAGCGCGCGCACTTAGGCGTGCGCTGCAGGGGCGCCCGCGGCGGCTGCGCCACCGGGCCGCCCATGTACAGGTAGGGGGAGCCGTAGCCGTTCATGCCCCGGGCTCCCGGACCTGCTGGCGGCGGGCGCGGGCCCGGGGGCGTGGGGCTGCGCGGCGGGAGACCGGCTCAGGGGTGACGGCGGCGTGGCACAGTTCCTGGCCTCGTAGCCCCCGCGGCCGCGCGCTGCGGGCGGTCCCCGGTGTCCTTGTCGTTTCTCAGGATCCCAGGACGGCCGCGTCCCCACCGACCGTTGCTGGGGTGCGCAGCCCGGCCCGCGCGTCCCTGGCCGAGGCGGCTGCTGGAACCGCTGGAGCGTTGGTGAGTCTGAGCAACCCGGCTGAGCAGCAGACGCTTGCGGGCCGGCGCCTCCTCCGCCGCTTCCTCCACCCAATTCCCTCCCCCACCACCCCACCTCCCCACCTCCGGGGACCAGGACTCCTGACACTCTCCACTCCACGCCTTCCGCCTTCCTTCCTTCCTTCCTTCCCGAGCGCGCTCCTCGGTTCCCTGCACTTCACCTTCCTCGCCACCTGCAGCCAGGCTGCTCTTGCGGGGGCGCTCACGCCCCTGTCCCTAGACCTCTGCTCTGCCAGCGGCGGGAGGGACTGCGGCGCCCCGGGACCGGCAGGGCACGTGGGGCGGGGGCGGGGAGGGCTGGCTTGCCGGCGAGGGTGGGGGTGAGGGTGGGGGCGAGGCGGCAGCTCCCTCCCTCTCTCCAGGCCTGACTCGGCAGCACCGAGCCCGAGGCCGCTGGCATCAAGACACTTGGCCGCAGGAACTCAGCTCAGCGAGGAGGGGAGACGACGCGAGCGCTGCGGACGCCCCGGGAGTCGGCTCCGGGCGAAGGGGCTTTTACTTCAGTCGAGCCAGGCCCCGCGGCCACGGCCACAGGAGGGGTGGAATTGGGGCTACCCATTGCCGCCGACTTGATTCTGCCTCACAGTGACTCTGTAGGACAGAGTAGAAGTGCCCAATGGAGTTACCTAAGCTGTAAATCTTTAGGGAAGCCAACTGCTAAATCTTTTTTCCACAGAGTGGCTGGTGGGTTCGAACAGCAGAACTTTCTGTTAGCAGCCGATCACTTAAGCACTGTACGACCAGAGGTCCTTGGAATTAGTGTTAGAGGGATGGTATTGGGTCGGGATCATTTGGCTCTTTGTTTTCTTTTGCTGCAGTAACAGAAAAAGAATGCTTTTGAAAACCCGCCGGTCCTAGGATGACAAGCTATGTTGTGGACCATTTCAAAAGGAAGAAAAGTGCCCCCTCTCTGGTGTCGATTTTATTTCTTCACGTCCCCTCACTCGCTGTTTTAATAAATAGCAGCTTCTATTCCGAAAGGCCGGGAAGTGCTCGCGTGGAGCGCTTCCTTAAGTGCTGGGTCTAAACTTCTGAGAGAGCACGTTATCCCGGAAAGTTCCAGATACGAGCTTGCTTTCCCCAGCAGCCATTCTCCATCCAGATTCCGTCGGACTCTGGGATTTAGTTGTGGATACGGGGTGGAACCATTTTCCCACTGCCCCTATGGTGGAAGTGGCCCGTGTCCTTTGCACAAAATGATGGCATAAAACTTGGCTTACACTTTATCTGCTCGTTTCTATCTGCGACGAGTATCTGGTTTGTTTTAATGTAGAGTAACCCAACAAACACTCAGGGACGGCTGAAAACACCCATCAAAAACAACCACCACCCAAAACCCAGGTGGTACAGTGAGAGCAGAGCAGCAGAATAGGGCAGAAGGGGCAGAAAGCACAAAGGGAGAAGTGGCAGGAGAGGTGATGGTCTGCACGGTCCCGACAGCGGCCAGGAAAATCATCTGTCCCTTGGAGGGCTGAGCCAGTCGAATGCAGACCAGAGTATAGACGAGTCTGCAGCAATACCCAACCCTTCGGCTGCACAGTTGTCCTCATCCCTGGAGGGGAGACCTGCTTGGCTCTACATGGCCCTGGAGACCAGCAGGTGACTCGAAACTGTCCCTCTAGTCTGCTGGGAATTCAAGCAAGGCACTGCCAAATCTTCCACAAGGAAGGGTGGTTGGGAAGAGGGATTCCAAAGGGAGTCTGGTTATATGCATTTACTTTGATGTCCTTCACCACATCCCCAGATTCCCAGAGTTGGGACTTGCTAGAAGCTGTCTTGGAGGCATAGGCACCAAGCTAACCCTGGGAGACCTCTCCCCAGTGCTGCGCCAGCACGGCCCCTCAACCTCTCCCCTTCTCCCTTATCCCCACCATCTGAAGCCCTCCACTAGGAAAGCAGCTGTAAAACGCAGCAGCTGAAAGGGACTTTAGGAGTTGTGGCACCAAAACAGAGATTACCCATGTCCCGAGGCTGGAAGTAGGTGCCCGCAGCAAGTGGCTTTAAGTGACGAGGGATATAGAAGGCCATGAATGACACCAAATCTGGGAACTTCACACCGAAATCTCCATGGCAAAGCCCAGTTTCTCCCGATTTTCTCAATGGTTAGCGAAAATGGCAAAGTACAAGCAACTTGGGAGTAGAGTTTTATAAAAGGGAAGCAGCTGAGCTTTCTCAGGTTTGGGGGCATTTTCACTACCAAGACGACCCCCTTTTCCTCCCTCAGTCACCTAGCCACCGGATCCCTTTGCCATTCAACAGTCTGGCATTCTTTGGTCCGGGGCCCGTTTCACTCCAGTGCACATTGGGGGCTGAGATCTAAATCCTCATTTGATATAGTGCAGTAATCCTTTTCTCATATTTGATGGGAATGTTTTCCATATCCCAGTATTTGACAACATCTCCCTATAGGGACAGGTTTGTATTTATGTTGGTAAAACGTCCCCTGCCTCAAAGTCTATTGTAACCCAACACCTGACAACCCCGAATCCCATTTCTGTTTGCAGAAAGGGTTTATTCAAGCACATAATGGGATCCCAGCAGAAAGCCTTTCAGAACAAGGAGCTCTGGTAAACTTCACCACATGAACTCCGTTTCCAGGGCTATTAAGCTTTTAATTGGAAAATAGCAGAGGAAATTTCAAGGTGACTATAACGTGTTAGCAGTTAGTATGGAGAAGAAAAGCCGGCGCGGGAATGAATGTGGAAAGCATATGGTCCGAATCACGTTTAGGAGGAGCGGCCTGCTTCTAGCAAGTCCCGGCGGCTTACACACTTATGGGAAAAAGCATCAAAGAAATTGGAAAGGGAGGGATTACAAGTAAACGTGACCTCACTAGACTGGATCCACTGCACTACGTGGTGTGTGTGTTCAAACCCCAGTTAACTGGTATGAATAGCGAAAGGGTAGGAGATAATGTGCAAACGTGGTTCTGTTTCTCCACACACACACAATTGCCTGGTGTGTTTATATCTAAAGGGTTGGAATGCAGGTGCCGTGGCCAGAAAGCGAGGATGTTCTGACTGGCAATCTTGACGTCCTGGTGGCTGTTCCCCATCCGTAGCAACGCAAATCAAAAGGGCAGTTTCATACTGTCTGGATGTATACCACATCATTCCTGAGTTCTGCTTTGCTAGGTTCTTCTGACCACAGAGGTCAGGGTCCTATTTTGTCATTTTCATTGTGACTTTGGTGACACTCTGCTATCCTATCCCTATCGGGAATGTCTTGGCTTTCACCAGTTCCTGCCACTCGGCCTCGGGCCTTGGCCATAATCACATTGAAAGAGAGGGGTATGTTTAGCAAAGAGGCAGGGCTACCAGCAGTCCATTTATTGAGGTGCTACCAATACCCTTGTTCACCCTCGGCTGCTTGGGAAGAGACTTTGCACACCCCAAAGGGGCGTCGGGTGGAGGGCACCAAGCTATGCGAGGCGATGAACCGGCATCTGGTTGCCTGGGTTATGCCACTGAGTAAGAGGAGGGTTCCTGGTGGCCACGGCCCCACACCATTTTGGAAGGGAGACAAGTCAGTGGACGACTTGTTCCATCCCCCAGTGGCCTTTGGAGTAAACCAGGGCATGGCAGAAAGAGCTGTGGCCCAGGGCAGACTGCTCCACTTGGACATTTTGAAACCTTCGAAGCCTGAGGCTGTAGCAGCCTCTGCCCTTGCAGAGTCTGTGTGGAGCAACCTACCTTTTGGGCCTAGGGAGGTGTCCCTCCTGCTTGGTGTTATCTGAGGGCCCCATTAAGCAGGCCTCGATCCCATTTCTTAAGGGGGTGGAAAAGCATACAGGGGCTCCTACTGGACCAGGCTCTGTTCCTCCAGAGGCCAGAGAGCAGCTGCTTCCTCCACGCTCCAGCCTTGGCCCCATTCATCTGGCCCTGTGGGACAACGCACGCTTGTATGAGTGCCATGCAAAGGAGAAAAGAAAAACCATGTTTTTCTCCCAGGTGAAAGAGCCATCTTGCTTTGCTCTGTTGTCCGGTCCATTGGCCACCCCTCCCCCCCACCCCCGTGGCAGAGTAGAACTGCCCCGTAGAATTTCTTAGGCTGTAATCTTTACAGGAGGAGCTCTGGTAGTGTAGTGCCTAAGGCACTTGACTGCTAACCAGAAGGCTGGCGGTTCAAACCCACCAGCCACTCCTCGGAAGGCAGGTTGGGCAATCTACTTCCGTAGTGATACTGCCTCTCAGAAACCCAAGGAGGGGTGGAACATAACAACAACATTTACAGGAAGGAGCCCTGGTGACCCAGTGGTTAAACATTCAGCTGCTAACCTAGAGGTCTCTAGTTCAAATCCACCAATCTCTCCTCAAGAGATGAGATGATAATCTGCTGCTGTGAAAATCACAGCCATAGAAAAGCCTATGGGGCAGGAGCTCTGGTAGCATAGTGGCTAAAGCACTTGACTGCTAACCAGAAGGCTGGCGGTTCAAACCCACCAGCCACTGCTCGGAAGGAAGGTTGGGCAATCCTACTTCCGTAGTGATACTGCCTCGGAAACCCAAGGAGGGGTCGCTATGAGTCGGAGTCGGCCGGACTAGAGGGCACATAACAACAACAACAGGGTCACTATGAGTTGGAATCTACTCGATGGCAACGTGTTTTGTTGTTTTCTTTATGGAACCTTTACAGGCGCAGATCTTTATGCTGCGGAGTGAGACTTTGAAATTAAAAACCAACCAATTAAAAAGCCCAAGCAAATAATTTTTGATAATTTGAACAACAGTCAAGGGATTAGGAATTAAGTGTCTTCTTCAAAGGGTTGTCTCTCTCGGCGTCAGTGAGTTCTTGTCTAGGCCGCGCCACTTTTCCAGAACACTCCCTCGCCTCCCCTTTCTTCCCAGGTCCGCGCCAGGGGTCTGGGAATCAGTCGGGGAGGTGGCGAAGCGCCGGCCTGCTCACGGGATAGCGGGTGCGCACTCAACGAGCCGAGGCCCCGGCGGAGCGCGGGTACAAGGGACTGGGAACCGGGGAGGGTTTTGAAGTGCGTTGCTGACGACCGCCAGGCCAAGACACCGCCAAGAACCAGCTCCAGCTCTAACCTCCGGGCCCTACGACTTCCGGAGCGCCCGAACCCCGCCCCAAACGGCCTGGCCCGCCCCCGAACCCCGCCCCATCCTGCGCCCCGCCCCGGGCTGGGCCCTCACCGCAGCCTCGGCCTAGGCTAGCAACTGCAGCAAAGTTTGCTGAGTGCTGTTTGGGGTGTAGGTCAGGGGAGGGACGTAAAGAACAAGTGACAGAGCAAAGGCCCAGCCGCGTGGCGTGAGGCCCGGGGAAGTCTCTTATAAAGGTGTGGTCCGCGAGTTGTTGCAGGGCCCAGGGCGCGAGGCCCCGCGTTGAGTTTCGCGTTCAAAACCCCCAAAAGGATGCGGCTCGCGGGTGCCTGGAGCATTGGGAAGCACCCTCCCTCGGCAGCTGTCTGTGACTCTCGAGAATGTTCCACAAAAGCTGTCAACACGACTGGGGTGCCACGCGGAGAGATCCCTCCGACGGCTATGCGGAGGAAGCTGTTCCTGCCTGAGTAGCGTAGGAGACCTCGGTTTTTGACAGGGCCCTAAATGCCCTTTCCATTCAGGGTGAGGGACACGTGGGGTCGGACCCGGGAGTCTGGCTCACTCTCTGATCCTGGATTATGTTCCCAAGGGGCGTGTAGGGGAGCTCCCTCTGCGGATGTGACCGCAGTTAGGGCAGCGAGGAGATGTCACTCACGGTGTGCTGCCCCTTCCCTCCAGGCTTTTCCTCTGCTTCCAGATCTTCTATAATGGGGTAGGAGCTATGGGTCTGCCTGCCAAGGGGGTTAGGGGGAGCACAGTGTCGCCTTAGACCTCAAGCAACGCAGGAGGCGGCAGGAAGCTGCTTCCTTTGCCCGAGCCCCGCGTAGCATGGCAGAGCACGGATAGAGGAGCCGTGGAGAGATTGCCGTGGAGAGATTGCCTTAGTTTTCCCGCGCCAGAGCACCGAGGGTGCCTGTCAAGGCACAGAGAGGGCTGTCCCTGCAGCCTGCCCAAGTTTG
>NW_006922156.1:972139-997139 GCF_000298275.1 Orycteropus afer afer | reverse complement strand
GACCGCGAAGTTGCTGGGCTCCGACGCCGACTCGCACTCCAGCACCCCCTTTGTGCTCTCGTTGCTGATGGGAGAGCTGCTGGAGAGGGACACCAAGCCGGAATCCTGGCTGCTGGGCGGCGAGAAGACTGGGCAGAGGGAGAGAGACCAGGAGCAAGAAGAGCGCGTTAGAAGTGCGCTCACTGCAGCTGCGACCAAGAAAGCGGCCCTCGGCACCGCTGCTATTTCGGATCGCAATCCCTAGTGCTGTTTTAGAATTAAAAACAGTACTTCTGCACGGTGGAGCTACTTAACTGGAGGAGAAAATCAGGTAGCCCAGTGCCAGTTTTATGTCCATTCAAAAAAGGAGAACCTGCACAGCCTGAAGAATGTAGTCAATGTTACAGAAATGTACAAACAAATTGTTGGCCATGTTTTACCGTGTATATTTTCAACAACAACAAATACACATATGTATATATATATGTATGTGTGTGTGTATATATATATATAATTTATTTATTTTTTAAAGGCTGTTTCTCATTCTATGGTGAAACTACTTACCTTCACTGACCATTCCCCCGCCCCTTATGTAAACGATGCTAATGGCTCTTGTCCTGTCAAATGATCCGTCTGACAAATTACCCTAAGCAAGTCTCCACCCATGTGTTTCCACCTTATGACAGGTAAACCCAGTCTTTCAGTACACTTCATTCTACTGCTATTTCTCCTGGAATAGGGACACACTCATGGGGGGGAGGGGGACCGCATACATAGTTGAAAAAAAAAAGTAGTAAATGAGAGAAGAAATTCTTTAAAATACAAACCGTAAAATCAATCTGAGTTATAGCACACAAAAACAGAAGTCAGATAAAGGTTTCCAAAACAAACGTTAAGAACATTCAACTCTACCCAGAGACCTACTCACTGAGGATGCAAAAGTTAAAAAAAAAAAAATCTTTGCAACCCTCCAAGCCACAGTAGATACAAAATATAAGCAAAAGGGCCTCTGACCTTCTTAACCTTAGGCGAGCTGAGATCCACCCCCAGAACTCCCTTCCTGCCTGGCGTGAATGTAATTAAGGGGAAGCGCCACTGGTAATTTCTCTCCTCATTAACTTCCTGATTGGTTTCAGCCTCAAGATTCTGCCTCGCAGTAGTTTGTCACCAATTCCAAATGGCCAATCGTTAATACTAATGTTTGTGTAACTAACTGCCAGCATCTGCCAGGGCTTCTTGTACAACAATAATGGTGAAAGGGTACATTAGTGCTCCTGTGTTAATTCAGCCTGTGTTCATCAATAGGGAAACCTATGATGTAATTAGTAAACCGCACTGGGAGCTGAGTGCCGACGTCGTTTGTAGAGAACTGAAGCATAGTAGAAGCTGTACTGGGTCCTGATGTGTTTGCCATCAATACTTATTATGTTTGGAATTTAATAAGGTATATTACCATGCTGAAAAGAGACCTTTTTACAAGGGAACACTATTTACGCTTGTTACGGGACTGGAAGAGAAGGTTTGCCGCAGCTGGTGGAGCCACACAGAAATAAAAGAACAGAGCTGAGATGTGAGAAGCGGACCTTTAAGCACTCCCCTGGACCAAATTATTTCAGAAAGCCCCCTCCCTCAACATCAACAGATAGATGGGCAGTTTTGTATAGCTGCCTCAAGATCCAATAAGGAATGATTTGAAGACTTGGTGAATAAATCTACAAACAAACGAGGCAATTTCCAGACAAGCAATTCCTTTTTGATATTGATGTTATTTGTTTAGTTTCTAGTAACTTAAATAAAAGCAAGGGTATTAGTTTATAAGCTTTTTCAAGAAGCAAATAGCTATTGAATAGTACTTTATAGGGGCTAAAAACCATACATACACATGACCACATGTATAATCCTGACCTAAAAAACTGGAAACCTACAAAATCTGCAGCCTTCAGTTTATGCAGTTCATGAAGGCCTCTTATGCAACTTGAACTGTTACACAGATTTAAAATACCCTGCCAATCCAAGGTGTTCTATGAATTATGTGAACATATGTTTCCAAGGTTGGTAGACTTGGCTTTAACACCTCATTATTATATAGATCTGGCATCTACCAAGCACCTACTGGAGAGTCAAGAGTCTATGTACTCTACTCCCAGGCCCTCAAGCCAGTGGTAGATGTTTTTCTGTGTGGAAGCTATGGGGAAGCCAGTGAGAATTTACTGAGTACTATATATAGACGGTTTAATGAGGAACTTAAGCCTAAAACCATTAATTGAGAGAATGATTCTCCCCATGTCACTGGGGATGGAAGCTGCCTGGCCTGGCACTGGTCACCCTGGCTCACTGTTGGTCATTGCTAACACTGCCTCACCCTACCCTTGGCCACTACACTGAGGAACAACTGGCCACTGGACCCTCCTAATCTCTGAATCTAAGGCAAAGCAGCTGACCGTTGTCAGACTAATGCAGTCTATAAAAGCATAGGTAAGTGTTCTCTTGGAGTGCTTGGGTAGTACAAATGGTTAATGCACCTGTCTGCTAATCCAAAGGTTGGGGGTTCAAGTCTACCCAAAGGCACATCAGAAGAAAGGGCTGGGGATCTACTTCCAAAAAGCCGGCCATTGAAAACCCTATGGGGCACAACCTATGCTGACACACACAGGGTGACCATGAGTCAGAGTCGACTCCACAGGCACCTGGTTTCTAACGGTTGTCCCAGCATGTTCAGCACCTGGGCCTGCCTTTTATCTTCAGTTAGCAGCTGTCCTGGGAGTTTTTTCCCACTGGGCTGAAGATGTCTAAACATTCAGTGGACTTGGAACCAAAAAGGAGGGAGTGTTGGCCTCTTTGGTTTGATTTTTGCAGGCAGAAGTAAGAATGTCTCATCCTGAAACACTGGTGAAAATTCCTTCAACAACAAATTCTTCTGCAGCCAACCATAAAACCTAAAACCAAACTCACTGCCATTGAGTTGATTAGACTCATAGTGACCCCTCCTTGGATTTCCAAGGCTGTATCACTATGATAGTAGATTGCCCGATCTTCTTTCCAAGGAGTGGCTGGAGGGTTTGAACTGCCAGCCTTTTGGTTAGCAGTCAAATGCCTTAGGCACTAAGCCACCAGGGCTCCTAACCAACCACAGAATTTGGAAATAAAATCATGTCCAATCAATCCCATTTAGCAGACATTTAATGCTGCACAATAGAACTCTCTTGCAGAGAGGAACTACCTCACCCTTCCCAAGGAAGGACCTGGGGAATAGCCTTTTGCTGGCTTTCTTGTGCTTTGTGGGTATTTTCTTGGAAAGTTATCCTGGGACTTGAGGCTACAGAACATATAGGGTGTTTGTGCTCCCCGACTGAACTAGGGAGGCGAGGAGCATACTTAATGCATGACTGCACTCCAAAGAGGTAAATAAAGACATGGACTCAACAGGTTTTAAAGAATACCTATATTTTTTCAAGCATTTTGCCACTCAAAATTTAAACCCATGTTATTATTACTGTTTGTTCAAGGCTTAGCACTGTCTTTGAATAGCAGACGTGTCTGTTGAACTCATTTTGTTTAGCACCTCATCAAAGCTCCAAATGCACTGAAGATTTAGGAAGTATTTATCTGAAAGACTGATGTCATGAAATACAGTTTCTCAAGGAACCTTCTCCACAGTAATGCAGCTTCATTGAACCTTTTTTTTTTTTTTGGGGGGGGGGTGCACAGTAACACCTGATAATTTTAAGTCATTTTATATCAATTCAAAAGTCAAAGTTAAGTTATCCTTTTGTGTTTTCTAAATCGACTCTAATAGGCTCTGCACAGGGCTAATTTCAACTTAAAAGCTTTGACTTCATAATTTCGTAAAAAAACACTAAAGCTTAGTGTCACAGGGGAGGGGGGAGACACATCCGATGTTGGAAGCACTGGGAATTGGTTCAATCTTTCTGGACAGCCATCTAGTGACATGTAATAAGAACCATAAAACTGCTAGTACCCTCTGACCTGGTAATTCCACCCTGGGGAATAACCCAAAGAAAGAAAAAATAATTGGCCCAGAGATGCTCACCATACCATCATTTGCCTCTGTGAAGACTTTAGTGCTGTGCTCTTGCTTAGGGGTGGGGTAAGGTGGGGTGGGGGAAACAGCATTGGGGTTGGGGGCCAGCAGGCTGGCAAGGCAATAAACAACACAGGATTACACTACCCTGTGATCACTGATGAGTCAGGATCAGGTGGTCAGCAGTGGGTTTAGTTTTTTTGTTTTTGCCATCACTGATAGGCTCCCAGAATTGGTAGAAATGACTTGTGGGTACCCAAGTAGAGACTGAAAAGAAAGGCACACTTAGCCATCAGATCTTTCTTCTTCCCACAATGAAAGTGGGGTGACCCTCTGAGTCTGACCCCTGCTTGAACCAACAAGCCGGGTATGTTTCAAGTAGCCTATTTGTCCGCAGCAGCTAAAAGCCTTTCTTAGATTATTATTTTAAAATTAACAACAACAACAAAAACCCTCACACATAATCACTCTTGCCAATCCTAGCTGAACAAGAAAAGAAAAACTTAACATGATTTTGTGACGCTATCTAACCAGCAGTATTCTTTTGGGTGAATAGTATACACCGCCACACACACACACACACACACACACACACACACACACGATTCTCTAAGAAACAAAACAAAAACCACTCTAACTGCTAAATCTTTTGACATTGCAAAGACCCCTGACTTTTAACTTGAATGATCTGTTGGAAGTCAACAGACTGGAACCAATAATTCTCTCCCAGGGATGTGAGAATACAGGATATTCAAGCTTGAGGAGAAAAAAAATTCTTCCATTATGTGTTAAATGCTATTAAACTCCCACTAAGAAATGACTCAAAAATAGAAACGCAAATAGTATTCTTCAATTGTTACCACTCTCCTCCTAGATGCCCCAAAGCGTTAGTTTGCAGGTAAAAGTAAGAGCATCTCTTGGTAAAGCACTGATGAAAATTCCTTCAACAGCACGTTCTTCTGCCTAGTGATGACCATGGTGTTGGGAAATACAATCGTATCCAATCAATACCACTTAGCAGACATTTAATGTTGCACAATGGAACTCTTTGCAGAGGGGAACTGCTGCCCTTCTCACTAACATTTAAAATAATTAGAACTATCTCCGCCATCCTTAGCTTGGCAGGTCCAGCTTGTACTTTGAAACAGCATTAATTCTTGGCCCTCAGAACAAGGGATAAAAGGTGAAGGTATGAATGGTTATCTTTATCCCCCTGATCTAGCATGGATTAGCTCATTCTTTCCCACTGCATGCCTGCATTCTAGTTAAGAGGAAGGCTGAGCTGTAACTGATGTAATTAGAAACCACAAGCTGGCAAAAAAGAGTCTTTTATTAATCTCCCCCTATTTACTATACATTTACTAAAAAAAAAAAAAAAAAAAAAATCATCTTGAAACAAATAAATGTGTTTTTATTTCCCCCTGAGTGGAATTAAAGAACAGAGATGAGAGAGGGGCTATTTAGGATTACGCTTGCCTTGAAAATATAGCTTAACTGTCAGCTCTAAAATCTAACACCAATTTTGAGAGGCCAGTTCTGCACTTTGCTTTTGTCAAGAGAAGTGGCCACACCTTGGAAATTGGCATTCCTATAGATGGAATCAGGAGTTTTGGTGGCGTAGTGCCTAAGGCATCTGACTGCTACCCAGAAGGCTGGCGGTTCAAACCCACCAGCCACTCCTGGGAAGGAAGACTGGGCAATCTACTTTTGGGATCCGGCTCAATGGCAGTGAGTACAGATGGAATTGGTGTCTTCTCCTGGATATAACAATCACAACCTTTGTAAGCATGGGAAATGCCACATTTCAGAACTCTGTTGTGGTGGTGGTTGGCTTCTGTTGTGGTGGTGGTTGGCTGCTGTTGAGGTGACCTCTGACTCATGGTGATCCCATGTAGGGATCTCCAGGGTTTCCATTAGCTGAGTAGATTTCCAGGCCTTTCTTTCCAGTCCGTCTTAGTCTGGGAGCACCACTGAAACCTGTCCACCATCCTAGCAACATGTAAGCCTCCACTGATAGATGAGTGATGGCTGCACATGAGGTACACTGGCCAGGAATCTAACCTGGGTCTCCCACAGTAAAGGCGAGAATTCTGCCACTGAACTACCAACTCGGTGCTCTTATAAATGAAAAGTACATATTTATTACACACACAACACTCACAATATGCCCCTTTAATTCTCCAGATTAGCAGAAGCCTATCAAGCCTCCCTCTGCAGCAGATGAAGAGGCAGGGCGAACACTGGCTGGGGACCCAGGCTCACCCTCTGGTCTACTCTTGCTGCAGACTAGCTTTCTGACAGCTTGAGGAATTAGGGAGGTCCTGCATGGTGCAAACAGTTCACTTGCCTGACTGCTAACCTAACAGTTGGAGGCTGGAGTCCACTCAGAGGTACTTGAAAAGACAGGCCTGGTAATCTACTTCCAAAACAGCAGCCAGTGAAAACCTGACAGAGCACAGTTCTACTCTGGCACACGTGGGGTCGCCATGAGTTGAAGTCGACTCAATGGTACCTGGTTGGTTTTTTCTAGGTTTTCTATTCATGCCAGGCCAAAGAATGTCCCTTTTAGAGAGAACTGGGAACCAGGAATACATGTTCACTCCATCTGAGGCCTATGTAACAGAAAATGTTACATGCAGAAGGCAAAATAGTCTGTTCCTAACCTGGGCAACAGGTCCCTTGTCACATAAGCTCTGCCTTTTTAATTTTTTAAGAGGGGTGTAAAGATAGCTGGGGTTCAAATCAAAACAAACAGCAGTGTGTTCGTGGAAAATAACGTTATTATCATCCAGCGATCAAGCCACCCTGCAGACAGTGGTATTTGGAGCCAGAAGCACCCCTTGATTTTGAATCTACTGGACACAGGCTTTGATGTTCCCAAAGAAGTAAGGGTCTGGAGCTATCAAGCTACAATTAGTGTCTCCCCAGAATCTTGACAGAATGAGGGCCCTGAGGTCCAGAGAGTGCCAGAAGCTTCCTCCTTGTGCAAATGCAACAGAGCAGAAGGGTTAGGCATGTGGGCCCTGCAGTCTGCTGTCTCTTACTAATTGCAGCCCTCAAACAAGTCCCTTGACCTCTTTATGCCTCAGTTTCCTCATCTGTGAAATGGGCACAGGGTAGAGTACTTTGGATGGGTCTACCAAAGCATTAGGGCCCCAACAAACCTGATACAGCAAAAAGCGCACATCACAGGAGTGCAAATAGCATCAAGTGTTACCACGTGGTCACCAGACATTGGCCTGGTGTCTGCAGCCTCTCAGTGCCAGATGTGTCTGAACTGAGTCCTATTCCTGGCATCTCTGCCTCTCTGATCCCCTGGCCCACCTCCCCTGCATCATTATCCCGAGTGTGGAAGGGGTAGCAGTCAAAAGCAGAAGGCTGTTTGTGATCGGGCTTATCATCTCTGTACAGGCAGAGTTTTCCCACCCCAGTGACTGACTACCCTGAGGAGGACAAGAGGGCCCAGGGCAGTCTGCAATGCGACTGGCCCAGTCTCAATGCCCCGCCTGCAAGAAGGCCACAAGCTCTGCCATCAGACATTGTTAGCTGTCCTGGCCCTGACCCATGGTGACGCCACGCACAACAGCACAAAACGCTGCCTGGTCGTGCGCCCTCTCCATGATCAGCTGATGAACAGACCCTTGTGATCCACAGGGTTTTCATGGACTGATTTTTGGAAGCAGATTGCTAGGCTGGTCCATCGTAGTCTGGAAGCTTCACTGATACTTGTTCAGCGTCCTAGTAACATGCAAGCCTCCACTGACAGACAGGGGTGGAGGCTGAGCATGAGGTTCAATGGCTGGGAATCGAACCTGGGTGTCCTGCATGGAAGGCGAGAATTCTACCACTGCTGTCTGAAATTACATTTTAATAAACAGCTTTGAGTCTCAGTTTTCCCAGTTGTAAAGGGAGGATAGTAATTATTTATCTCACCAAGTTGCTCTGAGGCTCAAGGAGAGGATGTATGACAACATATTTTGTAAACCGTAGGTGCTACACACTGGTTGTTGGTGCCATTCAGTCAATTCTATCTCATGGCGACCCCACGCGACAGAACAGAACTACACCATAGGAAGTCGACTGCCACATCTTTCTCCTGTGGAGCGGCTGATGGGCTCAAACCACCAAACTGGTTGGCACTTAACCACTGAGCCACCAGGGCTCCTTACACACTTGTTAGTCATTACTTCTCTATCCTCTCTCCCTGGCCAGAGCTGGTATGCTTCTCTAGAATAAAACTGTGACTTAATCATCTGTCCTCCACTGTCTAAGACAGAAAACCATGAAATTAGTAGGGGTTTTATTAAACATTTGCTGGGATTGAAAAAGAAAACAGATGCATGAAGACACAGCTAAACACCCCCGACTGCTCCCAGATATGTTTCATTTCTGATGTTCGGAGAGATTCATTTTATTCCTCCCATTTTACACAACAAAAACACAGGAAATGATGACGCATTCCAAGTGGAAATCTGAGCCTGTTATTTTGTGCTCGTTCTGCATTCATGTGCCGGATGTTGGTTACACCTAACATCTTCCGGCGGCTGGGTCAACAGGCAAGAAGACCTGATTGGGTCTGGCTCTGCCAGTCACTTTTCCTTCTACCGGACAGCCAGGAGAGCCACCTGGCAGCAGAAACAGAGACAGAATACAGAAGAGTAACAAATAGCAGGTAAACGGAAATTAAGCTGAAAATACTGTTGAGAACCATGCAGCACACACAGTAGGCATTTAATAAATGGGTGAATGGAAAGACAGACCATGGAATTTAGTCTTCATGAGACGTGCTGCAATTATCAAACAGGGTAACAGTCTAAAAAGATCCCAGACAGAGTGGGAGAAAAAATGTGGAACAAAATTCAAAAATGACCAGAATTACTGGCATCCCTGAGACTATGGCCCTGGGTTGCCCTTTAGGCCTAGAAATGGACTCATTTACATGGATTGGCTCTCAGCCCAACAGTAGAAAGAACCACATACAGAACACCTACCCCAGGCTGATGCACCCCTTGGGTCAATGAGCCATGAGACACCACAGGGGTAGCACTCACACAGTGGAAAAGCTGGACAATCGGAAATGCATAGATGAAAAGGGCGCAGGGAGGGGATGGCCACAGGGAGGAGGGGAGGAGAGTTTTTTATGGTTGGGGACAGTAATCAGGGGCCCTGAAGTCAGATGTGCATGAACTGTTGAATGTGAAACAAGTATGCTTTGGAAATTTGCACCCAAAGCACAATTAAAAAAAAAAAGAGAGAGAGATTTCAAGGCTAAAAGTAGTTTTGAGGATTTTACAACGCACAGGTTTCTGTGTATTTACTGCACAGCTACTCTATACAATAGAGTACACTGGGTTGTGCAAATGATGGACATTTTCACCCGCTAACTAAAAGGCTGGAGATTTGAGCCCACCCAGAGGTGCCTTGGAAGAAACGCCTGGAAATTTACTTCTGAAAAATAAGGCACTGAAAACCATGGAGCACATTCCACTCTGACACACACAGGGTCACTAAGTGTCAGCGTCAGTTTGATGATACAGTTTTTTTAAAACTCTATGCAAAGCTTGGGCACTAAGGCACAGATAGTATCAAACACACCCTCTGACATTGGTCAGACCAGGGTCTAAGGCCAGGCCAGAGGCAGCAGGACCTGTCTCTCACTGACCAAGCATGACCATGCTTCCGGGGGACATTGCAGAAAAACCAGCATTCAAAGTCCACATACAAGTGACACGTGTCCAACTGCAACTGCAAACCAAGCTTAAATATGTTCATGGTTATCCCAGAAACTAAGGCAAACCAGTCAGTGATGAGCTCCAAGTTGTCTATGGGACAGAATGATTCCCCATTTCATTCTGGGAAAGCTGTTTTCTCAGATATGAAAGGAATAATCCCCAAACCAGGCTGTGACACCTGCCATCCGAGACACTGGGTTGGCTATCTCCAAACATTGTGCAATGAGAGACATTTTGGAAAGTAGCCTTAAAGCATATTTGCTGTACACTAAGGAGAAAGTAGAAGGCAGAATCAGGATTGGAGGTAGATGCATGAAGAACTTTTGATATGCAGATGACACAACCTTTCTTGCTGAGAGTGAAGACGAAGATCAAAGACTACAGCCTTCAGTGTAGATTATACCTTAAAAATAAAGAAAACAAAAATCCTCACAACTGGACCAATAAGCAACATCATGATAAACAGAGAAAAGATTGAAGTGGTCAAGGATTTCATTTTACTTGAATCCACAATCAATGCCCTTGAAAGCAGCAGTCAAGAAATCAAATGATGTATTACATTGGGCAAATCAGCTACAGAAAACCTCTTCAAAGAGTTAAAGAGCAAACACGTCCCTTTGAAGACTAAGGTGCACCTGACTCAAGCCAGCATATTTTCAATAACCTCATACACATGTGAGACCTGAACAATGAATAAAGAAGACCATAGAAGAACTGATGATACATTTGAATTGTGGTGTTGGCGAAGAATATTGATACCATGGAATGCCAGAAGAACGAACAAATCCATCTCAGAAGAAATACAGACAGAATGCTCCTTAGAAGCAAGAACGGCCAGACTTCATCTCTTTGGACCTTGATCACACTATCAGAAGGCACCAGTCCCTGGAGAAGGATATCCTGCTTGGTAAAGTAGAGGGTCCGCAGGAAACGGGAAGATCCTCACTGAGATGGACTGACACAGTGGCTGCAACAATAGGCTCAAGTGTAGCAAGGGTTGTGAGGATGGTGCAGGACCGGACAGTGTTCTATTCTGAGGTACATTCTGAGGTATGAGTTGAAATGGACTTGATGGCACCTAACAACGACAAAGAAGAAAACATCACCAATGCTTCGACCTAACAGGTAGAGTATGGTGGAGAGTCCCAACTTTGAGGGATGTCTTGTTAAGGCTGACATCTGCCATCTAACGAAGGGTCCATTACCTGCTCAACTTCCTGGTCTCCCACTTTGGAGCCACATCATCTCCCATAAAACAACATCTGGTCTCTGAGATGTGCAAGTTTAGCTGAAGAGTTTTCAGTTGTTACTAGTCACTATTGTGCTGGCTCCAATTCATGGCAACCTTACGTACAACGGAACAAAATGCTGCCCAGCCCTGCATCACCCCTGCAATTTTCCACATATTCAAGTCCACTGCTGTGGCTATTGTGCCCATCCATCTCACCAAGGGTCCCCACACCCTTGCTGGTCCTCTATTTCACCAAAGGTAAGTAGGCTGATCTCTCCTGATAAGGCATCGAAAGCAAGTGAGTCAGACAGCGTTCTGCTGTGATCCATAAGGCTTTCACTGGCTAATTTTCAGAAGCAGATGGCTAGACCTTTCTTCATAGTCTATGTCAGTCTGGAAGCTCTGCTGAAATACCATTGGTGGCCCTGCTGGTATTTGAAATACCGGTAGCACAGCTTCCAGCATCACAGCAGTACGCAAGCCACCCCAGTACCATAAACTGACAGATGGGTGGTGGGCAGTTTTTAGTTCAGTCTCCTTTAAAAATATTCTGATACTCTGCAATTAAATGGATATAAATAACAGAAAGATCATGAGCTATTTCTCAGATGGAAGCTGTATAAAATTTGCAGTTTATAATTTGAAAATAAATATTGTGCCCCAAATGAATAAGTTAGTATCAGACTAGAGGATGATTCATTGTTTGCATTATGTAAATGGTTTTGTGTTATTGGCTAACACACTATTTTCTCTGAGAAGCAAATACTATTATTTCTAGTGGATGTTACATGTTGTGAGTTGTTGAGGACTGGGCTTCAACTAATGACGACGTTATGTGTAACAGAAAGATGGGTATGTTGCCCAGTCCCGTGCCATCTTTATGAGCATTCATATGCTATGTTCCATGCCACTGTTTTTGTTGCCTCTACTTTTTCAAACATGGTATCCTTTTCTAGCAGTTGGTCCATCCCAATGATGTATCCAAAGTAGGCAAGACAAGGTCTCTCCACCCTCATTTCTGAGAAGCATTCCAGCTGTATTTCTTCTCAGACTGATTTGTTCACTCTGCTGGCAGTCCACGGTACAGTCAGTATCCTTTGCCAACATTGATTTAAATGTGTCACTTCTTCTATTTTCTTTTTCACTGTCCAGCTTTCAAGTGCATTTGAGGCAAGTGAAAAGATTATGGGTTGGGTCAGGGGCATATTAGGCATCAAAGATTCTATTTTCTTCAAGGAGCAAGTACTGTTTATAATGGATGCTACATGTAAGGTGCAAAACTTCATCAGTGTTGGCCATCATACTATTCCAACTATTTCCTTCCAATTAGCATTACAGAAATTTAAGACTAACATTAATATTTTTCTCCAGAAAAGAAGGAAGCAAGCATAAATTCAGGACACATCTATTTAAAAAAAAAAAAAAAAACAGGTGAAATCAATCAGGATAGACAATTCCAAGCACGTCCAGACAAAAGACATGCTTCCTCCAAACCACACGGGCTATTTTACCACCTAAATCCCAACACAGCTAGCACTGATGGGTAAGGAGCTCAGATCCCTGGAGAGCACGTTTATACAGTTTGGGACGGTACTGGTTAAAGGTGAACAGAAATAAAGGAGTAATAATACAGACTCTGTGTCTTTCCCAAAACAGTGTTTCCACTTTGCATGAGACCCTAATAGCTAAAAATATTCAATATGTGTTACTTCTTTAAAAACAAACAAACATTTGTTTAAAATGCTTTCTATTCAATTAGTCTTCAGGGAAGGATCTCAGCCTCATGGGGTCTAATCTGTGAGCCATAGAAGGTATTCAGGGAATGCTTCTGTGCCCTCCTCCTGCAGGTGCTTACGGTATTGTCAACTGTAAGGGCACTCACGCTCCTGTTGGAACAAGTATTCTAGTTGCCTTCATTCAAGTATTTTCCCTTTCCTCCACAACCACAGCCTTTTCTGCAGGGCTTCTTGGAGACATCCCATAGTGTCTTTGGGGAGACACTCCTGATGGGCTAGTAGCACAGGGCCAACTTGGCTCAACTCTAAACTAAAGGAAGAAAAGCAAGGCTGTCAGGTTTTCACCAAACACAGGACACATCTTCATTAATTCTTCCTCCCTCTGGTCAGCAAATGGGTTTTTCTTTTAGAATTTTGTTTTTTGGTCCTTTTATACCAACCTGTTCTCCCTCCTTCTCCCCAACCTCTGACCTACCATCTTGTTTCTATTTTGTCACACCACACCTGAAGGAGCCCTGGTTGATCAATGTGAAGTGCTTGGCTGCTTATCAGAAAGGCGGTGGTTTGAACCCACCCAGCAGCTCCGTGATCTGCTCCTGTAAAACCCACCACCATGGAATTGATTCAGACTCTCTAGGACTCCATGTGACCAAGTATAACTCCCCCTAGGGAGCACTTAACCACTGCCCCACTAGGGTTTCCAGAGCTACCATACAACCCAGCAGTTCCAACTCTAGGTAGATAGCCAAAACTTATGTTATGTGATCTTCCAAGGAGGTTAAAACTTCCTCTTGAGTAGGTAGCAAAATTTGAAAAACTTCCCCAGAGGCATAGTCAGAGACATGAGCATTTATTCAGAAGAGAAACAAAAAGAATAGGGAGAGAGAAGATTAAAAAGATAAAGCAGGCTTACAAAAGTTGCTAGCAATTCAGCGTCCAGTGGCAGCAGACCCGAGTGGATCCAAGATGACTGCTAACCCCCTCCCACTTTGTGGGAATACTTATACCTGAGTTTGAGGAACTGTGGATGCAGGCTACGTGACTGGCTTCATTCAGACTTGGTGGCGTCAGTCCTGACTGGGAGGGGGCCCTGAGCAGTGTCCTACGACCACTACCTGTGTATGCTCTGATAAGACGCAGCCATTAGCAAGCTTTATTGGCTAACACTATTGTAAGGATGGGTTAATACATACAGGGAAGGGGGTTAATACCTGACAGAAGGGAACAAGGGAATACATGACAAGGGGAGATAGGGGAAATGGCTTGTAGTTACAAGCATGGCTAAACAAGATGGAGTCTGGGAGCCATTTTGGGGGGCTGCAGTTACTAACCACACAACTTGGAAGCAGGAACTCAGACAGGTATTTGTACATCAATGTTCACTGCAGCACTAGTCACAATAGCCAAAAGGTAGAAACAACCTAAATGGCCATCAAGATGGATGGATAAACACAATGTGGTCTGTCCATATAATGACATCTTATTCAGCCATAAAGAGAATTACAGTTCTGAGATGTGCTACAACATGTGGTAGCCGTCAGAGAGGTTTTGGAGAGACTGCTTTCAGTGTTTATTTAGATATTGATGATTAAAACACCACATTAATGAGAGGGACTCAACAGACACACAGGAAACCCATGGGAACCCAACAACGAGCAAATCCACATTACTCACGAGCACACAGGGAAGGAATGTTTACATCAAGTGACCGCACCGGTCCACAAAGCCTCTGCAATATCCAAGATACCTAGCTTTGGAAATCTTTGATGTCCTGGAGATTACCAAGCCTTATGGTCAGAGCTGCTTTTAAGAAAGAAACTTTCCAGCTTTCAAAAGTGAACAACAAGAGGGACAGAAAGTGCCTTGACTCACAACCCAGCATTTGGTCACAGCTAACTTTGCCCTATGACTGCTACTGCTGAAAGTATTTCAACAGGCACTGACTCCAACCACCATCCGAGGCCACCTTCCCAGTAAGAGCAGGGCTTTTCACACTCAGTTCATCTTCAGAGAAGGCTCTAATCAAATCTTTAACAAGAAAACAAGAGGGAAAGTCTGGCTGTGTATCGGCTGCACTCACGTGCAGGGAGAAAGCCATCAGATAACATTTGTGACCTCGGTGCCCTCAGGTGACCGACCGGCTACTGCCAGAAAGCAGGTTATCTTAATAGACACTGTTCTACCTGTGGAAATGTTTTCTGCAGTTACTTGCAAGCTTCCTGGGAGTCAGAAACATTATTTAAATTGCACAGAGTGTCAAGTTTACGTGCTGTCTGGCCTTTTGATAACTCTGTAATTTTTAACATCTAAATTTTAGAACACTATTTCCCCTCTCAAGACTAAGACGCTGGGAGAGTCCTCTCAGGTAGCCTCAGAAATAAGGATGATTCCTGTTGGTCCCCTTTATTTCTTAACCTACCGCAAGCTCTGTATCTCTCTTTAAGCACAAAAAGAGGTCAAAAACCCCCAAACCAAATCCACTGCCACTGAGTCAATTTCAACTTATAGGGACCCTGTGAAACAGAGTAGAACTGCCTCATAGGGTTTCCAAGGCTGTAAATCTTTACGGAAGCAGACAACTACATCTTCCTCCTATGGAGTGGCTGGTGGGTTCAAACCATCAACCTTTCGGTTAGCAGCTGAGTGCTTTAACCAATATGCTACCAGGGGCTCCTTTCAAAAGGAAGCAGTGGGTGTGAACTGGTTACTCATTTACCAAGCTACTGTCTGTGAGGTGCCTGCCCTGTTCTCGGTGCTGGAGGTTCAGCCTCTGGGTTCTCGTAAGGAAATCATCAGAGCCACCTGTAGTCAGACACACCTGGGCCCAAGGCTGGCAGTCACTTGCTAGTTAGGTGCCCCTGGGCCATCACTGAACAGCTCTGGATCCCAATTCCTCGTCCATTCAAGGAGAACAACAATGTTACATGTTCTTATAATTAGAAATAAAGTATTCCAATCATTGTCACTGAATTGTACACATAAACAAATGTTTAACTGGCAAATGTTGGGTTATATGTGCTGCTCACTACAATTTAAAAAAATGGACAAAACAAAAATAAATAAATAAAGCATCCACAGCCCTTTGGCTGAAAAAAGGCACGTGATTGACATGTGCCTTCCCTTGCTTGTCTCTTCCGTAGTAAGTAGTTATCTGCTGCCAGTCCTGACTCACAGTGACCACTCCACTCACAACAGGATGAAACACTGCCTGGTCCTGTGCTATCCTCACGACTGGCTGTGGATCAGACCAATGGTATCCACAGTGTTTTCAATGGCTGATTTTTGCAAGGAGATCACCAGTAAGAAAGAAAAGCAGTAGATCGCCTTTCTTCCTAGCCCGTCTTAGTCTGGAAGTTCCACTGAAACCTGTCCTGCATCACAGCAACACCAACCCGCCACTGACAGATGGGGGGTGGCTACACGTGAGGTGCACTGGCTGAGAAATGAGCTTGGGTCTCCACATACAAAGATGAGGAGTCTACCACTAAACCTCCAATGTTATTGCTGCCATGTGCTACTACTGAGTCCATTTTAACTTAGAGAGACCCCAGGGGACAGAGTATAACTGCCCTATAGGGTTTTCTAGACTGTCATCTTTACAGGAGCAGAGCACCACATCTTTATCCTCCTTAATGGCTGGTGGGTTCTAACCACTGACCTTTTGGTTAACAGTGAGTGCTTAACAGTTAGCACCAGCAGGGCTCCTTAAACCACCAGCACCTTTACTTGTAATACAGCAGATAAACATTAAGTGCTTACAGTATGCATCAGGGACCACCTGAGGAAAATGAGGAGAGAGGTGAGGTTTCTTCTCTATTACCAGTTCACCGGGCCCTTGGCATCACTCTGAGCTTAGGTCTCTAGTGTCTCTTGGCCCTCCCCAGTCTGGCTCTCCCCCATGCTGCTCCAGGACCACGTCTATTCTTTCAGGGAACTACTGCAAGGCCTTTGAAGAAAAGCACCCAATTAAGCTAATTTCCTCAAGAGGCAACTGTAGGCTGCATGCTTCTAACCTTCTCTAGGTATTTTCATTCTAGAAGATGACGCTTCTATAGACATGGCAGAGATGTAGTGTTTGGGAGCAGTGCAAGGTTCCATTCAGCTGTCGTCTATCCTGTACATGGGAATATGGGCTATTCGATGGACTGACTCTCAAGTTCCAATCTTGCTATATCAGGTTTTCATAATTTACAGAAAACCTGTAAGATGTATTCTTGGGGTGAGGTTATTGTTGATGCTTTGTCTGTGTCCCCACCCTATCATGGAGTCCCAGCTTTTCCAAGTGATCTGTTGTTGTTTGCTGTCAAGTCGACTTCAACTTATAGCAACCCCATGTGACACAGGAGCACTGCCTCTACACAGTTTCCTAGGTGGTAATCTTTAGGGGAGGAGCTCTGATAGCATAGTGCCTAAGGCACTTGACTGCTAACCAGAAGGCTGGTGGCTCAAACCCACCAGCCACTCCTCAGAAGGAAGGTTGGGCAATCTACTTCCGTAGTGATACCGCTTCACAAACCCAAGAAGGGGTCCCCTGTGAGTTGGGTCCAACTCGAGGGCACATAACAACAACAACAACAACAACAACACATCTTTAGGGGAACATATCACCAGGACTTTCTTCTGTGGTGCCACTGGTGAGTTTGAATCTCCAAGCTTTCGTTTAACAGCTGAGAGCTTAACCATTGCACTGCCAGGGCTCCTCAAAGTGATTCACCAGGGCAATCATCTCAAACCGATAATCTGTTTGTGTTTAATTTTGTCTTCCAGGAGTTTAATTAGAATACGATGTAGTCCTTATGGCTAAAAAGAAAACTATAGATATTAGAGGAAGAATACTATATAATAAAATTATGTTTCTGCTAACAGTAATGCTCACGTTTTCAAGCACTCCAATAGGTCCAGGTTTCTAATCAAGTATTTCTCAGATAATTGAATAAAATAAACTTTCAATGATTTTCATGTTACCAGCTATAGTAACACTGACCCAGCTAAAACTGACAGCACAGGAAAAGAAACAAATATTAACATTAGCTCATTCATGTATTTAGGAAGTTAAGGGGGAATATTTTTCAAAATGTTAAATAAACAGAGGTCATCTATTTATTTAAAAAGCACTTACCTAGAACCTTCTGTTTAAAAGCCAAGAGGCAAACAAATAACAAAGAATTTAGTTGGTTTTACTAAGCATATATTATTATTTTATCTAGACTATTTATTTTTAGTTATTGTTGTTGTTGTTGAAAATATACACAGGAAAACATCCACCAATTCAACAGTTCCACCAATTCAACAGTTTCTCCACGTACAATTTAGTGACACTGATTATACTCTTCAAGTTGCGCAACTATCCTCGTTCTCCTTTTCTGAATTACTCTACCACCATTAATTTTAGCTCACTGTCCCCTAAACTTCCTATCCAACTTTTTGTGTCGCTGCTGCAGCATGTATTATTACGTTTTTTCACATTTCCTTTCGGTTTGGGTGAAGGTCTACAGAGCACATTAGCTGCCCCTTCAATCACTTGCACACATTTCGTTTCATAACATTGGCCACAATCCTCTCAATGTAACAGCACTCCTCTCCCTTCCTCTCCGAGTTCCCCGTTTCTATTCACCCATCTTTCCTGCCCCTTCCTGCCTTCTGAGCTTGGTTTTTGATCAAGCGCTGCCCTTCTGGTCTCATGCGGTTGATTGTCCTGAGGGGCACGTTTCTCATGGGTGTTAACTGTGCACTTACAGGCCATTCTATCAGCATGTATTATTTTTGTGACACTGTTGTTGTGGTTACGTGCCTTGAGTAGGACCCGACTCACAGCAACCCCTCCTTGGGTTTCCAAGGTGGTATCACTACAGAAGTCGATCTCCCAACCTTCCTTCAAAGTAATATAAGAAGACAGCAGATAAAAGAAAACAGATCCTTGGATGAAAGTATCGTTCTCACTGGATCCTTAGGAGTAGGTGCTCTGCTGTGCCGAGTGGAGGTTGGGGAGCCCTGGAGAAATGCAGCAGGTGCTCCACAGGCTGGCCGACCCACCTAGGGCAGGAACTGCTAAGTGCTGACTTTGGTGAGCAGGATTGAGGAATGAGATTCAGCCCACGTTATTTATTAGCATCATTAATAATAATTGCTACCAGGCATCGCACTTTACTTCTCATGAGTGGGTATGGATGCTCTCATTTGACTGATGAACAAAATGGAGGTACAGCAGTCACCCTTGAGTACTGTCCTCTTTTAAAAAATTATGTAAGACCAAATGGACAACAACTCTTCCTAAAGCACAGCTTAGAAGGCTGTTGGGCAGGAGTTTCAGTCAATGGGAAAGAAACCACTAGAACAGAAACAACAAGATGGTAACACACTGTGAAGGATGTAACCAGCGTCACTGATCAGCACGTCTAGAAGCTCTGGAATGGGAACCGGTTTTGCTGTGTGTATTTTCATCAAAAAACAATGTAAAATATTAATTTTTTTTTTAAAAGGAGCTTCAGAGAGGGTAAAGAACATGTCCAAAGCCAAACAACGGCTGAGTGTCAGCACCAGGATCTGTAGCCAGAACTTGAATCTGTGCTGTTCCAGATCCTGGACACATCCTGGGAACTTGAATCTGTCTGCAAGGACCAGTAATGCTGTAATAGGTTTGCTGGATTTTCTCCTCATGCTGATGCTGCCCACTGCTGACTTGACCCAGGGAGCCCTCTGCAGTGTGCTTCCCTTCTTCATGTCACAGTTGTTGCCCGAGATCCCCTCCAGAAAGTCATGCTTTTGCTGCAAAAATGACAACTTTGAAGTTCATCACCTGAGTTGCAGCTTTATCTTCTGAAAATGAACCAGGGTAAGCAGCTACAATGGGATCCCCATTCCCACATCTTTTAAAGCATAGAGGATTCTAGTGATTTGGTGAAGTGAATGGCTGGGGGCAACTTATCTGCCTACGGCCTATGAAACCTGAGTGTTTCAGAAAATAAAATCAGAGAGTTGCTTGGTAGAACCTTGGAGTTTATTTATATATATATAATTATTTTTTAAAAATAATATATTATTGTGTTGTTTTTGGTGAAGGTTTACATAGCATTGTAGGTTCCCATTCAACAATTTCTACATAAGTAGCTCAGTGATACTGGTTACCTTCATCACAATGTGTGAATATTCTCATTATTTCCATTCTGGCTGTTCCTTTTTCATTAATCTAGTTTCCCTGCTCCCTCACATTCTTATCTATGTTTTAAAGTTATTATCAATCATTTGGTCTCATATAAGTGATTTTTTAAAGAGCACAATACTTATGGGCGATATCCATTATGTTTGTGTATCAATCTGTTATTTAGCTACAGGTGACTTCAGGGGTTACTTTTGGTTCAAGGTTTGAATAGTATCTCAGGGCAATAGTCTCAGAGGTCTTCCAGTCTGAGTTTGGTTTTGATTATGTGCCTTATTATACGATGAGTGTATGTGCATATCATCATGTAGGTGCATCCCTGGATTGTCTTTAGAAGCAGGCTCTTAGTGCATAGCTTTCTCAGCCCTGACAACAGAGCCCAGGGAGGGACTGTCTGTCTTGGGTTAGCAGGAGGAGAGGATGCTGGCTTTCACCAAGACTCCTGAACATCTGGTGAACCCCTCAAAACCGAAAACCATCGCCAATGACTTGATTCTGGCTCACGGAGACCCTGGGCATTACAGAGTAGAAATTTCCCACGGGGCTTTCTAGACTGTAATCTTTCGGGGGCAGATCTCCAGGCTTTTCTTTGGTGGCACTGCGGGTGGGTTCAAGCTGCCAGCCTGCAGGTTAGTAGTTGAGTGTGAGCTGTTATCACCCAAGGACCTACGGCATCTGACAAAGATTCTGAAGTGAAGCCACAGGATCTGGGAATTTGAGGGGTCCAATCAGAGCGAGGGTTCAAGGAGTCCTATTTTCCCCAGTAGCTCCATGGCCCTGGGAGAAGAGAGAGAAAGGGGACTAAATGCTCTTCTGAACATAAAGGCTTTGCTTTCCCTTTATCTGACTTGGGAATGATGATGGATACAAACTGTTAGGCACAGCACACATGGGACAAAGCAGGACCAGCAAGAGTGGGTGCCGTGGTGGGATCTGCCCCAGGTGGACACTCATCCCCACAGTCCCACAGCGGAAGCAGGAGAGGGCCGAGTCTTGTGCACATCCACCCAGAGTATTCTCAGGGTAGATAAGTAATCACCCAAGCCCACCTCATGTGACCTCCCATGAAGTCAGAATGGAGACAATGAAAAATGAACCAATTCACCCCAGCAAGCTCCAGCACCTCCCGGTCAGCAGTAGCAAGGGCTCCTGATACATCTAACAGAAATTCTGCGAGGGCCAGCTGGTCCACCATTTGGGAAATCAATCCATCAATGAAGCTAACACAGAGCCCAGCGCTTGCTCAGGTCCGAAACCCAAGTGACAGGAAGTGGTTAGTAGTACAATCATAAAATCAGGGGCATCCACAGGATTCTTCTTTAATGACTATTCTGTCCTTGAGCAAGTCATCTTAGCAGACTTCAGTTTCCTTGTCTACAAAGTGAGGGGATTAATTCCATGATGCTACGATTTCTTTAATCTCCATCCCCTTTAAGAACATCCTCAAAGTCCCAGTTAAGGGAGTACAAAACATAGTGCTTCCAAGGCAAGAAATGAGGGATGGTTCCTTACCTAATGGAGACACTGAAACCTTCTGTCAATAAGGGACTAAGGAGGCTCTTTCGAAAGACAGGATTTGGCTGCTAGACGGGAAGAGGCTCGCTCAATCAATCCTTCCATCCTTGCATTCTAGGACAAGTCACTTCTGGTGACAAACTGGCAGCTTCTACCTCATAATCAGAGGATCCTGGTGGCACAAGTGGTTTGCAAGTGGCTAGTAACCTAAAGGCTGCTGGTTCAAATCCACCCAGTGGCTCCTTCAAAGAAAGGCCTGGTTTATAAGAAAGATTACAGCCGAGAAAACCCTCTAGAGCACAGTTCTCTTCAACATGGTGTCACTGTGAGTCAGAATCAGCTCAGTAGCAAGGGGTTGGATGGGTTTTGGTCTCATCAAATGCTGATCATGTGAAAACTGTCACAGTGACCTGAGGTTAGAACGTGAGCAAACTTTTCACCACAAATTTCCTAACACTATGGACTGTTTGTTCTCTTGACTGGCTCGGACTGTGAATCTGTGAAGATCCCGGAAGAGGTTCAGGTGCTGCTGTTTGTGTGAATCGCAACTCCAGGCCAGTGTCACCTTGCAGAGGGCACGCCGGCACCCATCAGCACAGAAAGGAGCAGGTCCCCAACCTTTCCTACAAAAAAGACTGCCCGTATTCAGCCCCAGTGGAAATGTGATTGCCCCCAAGCCCTGTCACTAAGGGAGCAGGGTGGAGTCACCATCTCTAGTTTGGTGGCTTCTGTCAGATGAGAGTCCCTGGGTGCTGCAAATGGGTTGTGCTTGACTACGGCCCTAAATGAGTCCCTGGCTTAAGCCAACAGTTAAGCACTTGATTATCTGCTACAAGGTTAGGGACTTGAACCCTCCCCAGGACACCTTAAAAGACAGGCCTGGTGATCTGCATCCAAAAGGTCACTCTTGAAAACCCTATGGAGCAGTTCTACTCTGTACTCATGGAGTCACCATAAGTCAGAATCAACTCCACAGCAACTAACAGCAACAATCTGAAGGTAGGTGGTTTGAACTCACTCAGAGACACCTTGAAACAAAGTCCTGGCCATCTGCCTCTGTACAGCTCCCAGCCAAGAAAACCCTATGGTGCAGTCCTACTCTGTAACACATGGGGTCGCCCAAGTCAGAACTGACTTGGCGGCAACAGGTTATGTGCTATTGCTTTCTGGTTTTCTATTTGACTAGAGCCCTCATCAGGAGAAAGCAGCTACAGGAAATGAAGACCCTAGGGGCATCACCGCTCTCTGCCTATACAAAAGTGGGTGTTTTCTGGGGAGATTGACTGGACTCAGTACAAGGTGGCTGTTAGGATAGATGAACTACACTGGAGGCCTTGTCTGCTGCCCTGTGAGCCACTCTGTGCTTTTCTTGCAGAGACAGAAGGATGTGTAAGTGGACTGTAAATGGCCTACTCACCTGGTGTCACAGGTTCGGCTCTGGCCACTAGAGGTGTTCCACCTGTCTGATGGAAACACACATGGAGGCCACCCCGAGACTCCGTTCTCCAGACATTAGCAGGACCAAAGTGGATGTTCCACAGTATCACACTGGCAAAGGTCTGGGGCGAGTGGGACTTGCACACCCTGCAGTGCAGCAGGAAACGTAACTGGTGCAGCCAGGCTTGGCCCGTACTGAATGCAGGGCTAGCTGAACAGTACAATTCTTCTATATGGGAGACCCAGGTTCGAGTCCTGGCCAACGCACTCATACACAGACATCACCTATCTGTCCGTGGAGGCTTGTGTGTTGCTAGGATGCTGAACAGGTTTCAGTGGAGCTTTCAGACTAAGACTAGGAAGAAAGGCCTGGCCATCTACTTCTAAAAGTCAACCAATGAAAACTCAGTGGATCTACAACCAATCACTGAGATGACACAGGAGTGGGCAGTGTTTTGTTCCCTTATACCTGGGGTCACTGTGAATTGAGGACAACTCAATGTCAATTAACAACAACAAAATTAAAAATGTATGCTTTCTTTGCCATGCCCCTTGTTAGTATCCCTCAGATAAACACCAGCACATGTGTACAAGGAGACTACAATATTGTCTGTAACATCAAAGGAGGGCAGACAACATGACTGTCAATAAACCTGTTGCTATGGAGTCGATTCTGACTCACAGTGCCTCTAAATGACAGAGTAGAACAGTCCCATAGGACTTCCAAAGCTGTCACCTTTATAGAAGCCAACTGCCACATCTTTCTCCTACAGAGTAGCTGGTGGGTTCAAACCACAGGCCTTTTGGTTAGCAGTGGAGCAGTTAACCACTGCATCACCAGGGCTCCTTCATATTCTAGGAAAAGAAAAACCACAAATAACTGTTGCCATTGAGTAGATTTTGACTCATAGCAACCCTATAAGACCAGAGTTGAACTGCTCCACAGAGTTTCCTAGGCTTTAATGTTTATGGATTGACACAGTGGCTGCAACGATGGGCTCAGGTATAGCAAGAATTTTGAGGCTGGCACAGGACCAGGCAGTGTTTCATTCTGCTGTGCATGGGGTCACTATGAGTCACAGATGACTTGATGGCACCTCAAACAACAATCTTTATGGAAGCAGACTGCCACATCTTTCTCCCGAAGAGCTGCTGGTGGATTCACACTGCTAATCTTTCCATTTGTAGTCAAATGCTTTAACCTCTGTACCACAGGGCTCCTTGTGATTATCAATAAATAAGGAAATTAACCAATACACTACAATCCATTCAAACTGTGGACAAGTATGTTCTAGTTCAAAAGAATAAAGATGACCTATAAGTAGTACCACAAAAGTTCTCCAAGACCAACGACAGACTGGAAAATCCAAAGAGTTGAGGAACAATATGTTCACTATGATACTACTTACATTAAAAAGCCAAGCAAATTATGTCTTTCTACAGAAACACATGTCTTCATGTAAATTCAGAGCTAAGGGCATAAAAAAACAGGTATCAAAGGAATCAGAGTTTAGCTCTTGAGGTAACAGTTAAATCAAACCAAGGAATGTTGTTATCACGTGCCATCTAGTTGGACCCGACTCACAGCGGCGACTCCTTGGGTTTCCGAGGCAGTATCACTACGGAAGTAGATTGCCCAACCTTCCTTCTGAGGAGTGGCTGGTGGGTTTGAACCACCAGCCTTCTGCTTAGCAGTCAAGTGCCTTAGGCACTATGCTACCAGAGCTCCTAAACCAGGGAACAGTAGGTTACAATACAGTATGTATACCAAGATTAAACTTTTTGTCACCAATGGCATCAGAGTAGAACCATGCTCCACAGGGGGTTCTCAGGGGCTGACTTTTTGGAAGTAGATCACCAAGCCTTTCTTCTGAGGTGCCTCTGGGCGGACCTGAACCCCCAACCTTTCAGTCAGGAGCTGAGTGTTAACCATTGACAACACCCAAGGACTCCCACACCAATGGTGTAACTGGTAAAAAAAAAAAAAAAAAAAAAAGTATGTGTACTTGGAAAAGAAAAGAAAAACACTTATCAAGAACTATGCAGAAAATGAAAACAGGGGGCAAGATGGAGGACTAGGCAGAAGGATTGCACAGACCCTCTTCAACAAAGAAAAGGGAAACCAATTAATACAGACACAGAAGATAATCTTGGACCCCTGAGCCTTGAAGG
>NW_006922156.1:911427-964237 GCF_000298275.1 Orycteropus afer afer | reverse complement strand
CAGTTTTGACTACTCTCTTAACCTCTGATTTAAAAGGTCCTTTTTGGTTGAATAAAGGATGAGAGACAGCTGTGCAGTAAGATACATCTTGACGGGCGTATGAAATGGCTGTTTGCAAATGATTATGAAAGCAAAAATCACATTAGCCAGACTAATTATATTGTTAATGTGACTCACTTAAACTATTTGATTTTTTTAAAAAAATGAGTTGCAAAAGATCCAGCTGGTTGATAAAAATCTGCACTGGATTTCCTGATTATGGCCAGTATGTTAGCATTCACCAGGACTTTCTCCAACAGAAGTCAGAATAATTTCTGAGGTGTCAGTAATTCTGGGATGCTGATCAACCAGCCGCCAACCAACCAGTGGCCATCAGATTGATTGTGACTCATGGAGACTCCATGCATATCAGAGGAGAACTGTGTTCACTGGGTTTTCATAGTTGTGACCTTTCCAAACAGATCGCCTGGACTTTCTTCCAAGGCACCTCTGAGTGGGTCTGACTAGCCAACCTGTCAGTTGGTAGCTGTGCTGAACTGTTTATGCCACTGTCACCTTAGTAAGTTGCTCATGTACCTTCCAAAGCAAACCACTGGCAACACACTGCAATGTCTATGTTTGAAATACCACAGACTAGTAGTATTTTATGACACATAGTCTATAGTAAATATGTGATATAAGGGCACAATATAGTATTTATTAATATAGAATAAAGCAAAATTTAAAGCCCCTCAAAAGCCAAGAAGCTGATACTGGGCTTCATTCCATGCACACAATCAAACCAAAAACCCATGGCCACCAAGTCAATTGTAAGTGACCACACAGGACAGGGCAGAACTGCCCCCCAGGGTTTCCAAGGCTGTATGTCTTTATGGACTCAGGGTGCCTCATCTATTTCCTGTGGAGCAGCTAGTGGGTTCATATTGCCAACCATTTGGATAGCACCTGAACGCTTAACTACTGTGCTACCCAGCTCCCCTCTCTGCATACAACCCACTGCCATCGAGTCAATTCCAACTCATAGCGACCCCCATTGGGTTTCTGAGGCAGTAAATCTTTATGGAAGTAGATTGCCTTGTCTTCCTTCTGTGAAGTGGCTGGTGGGTTTGAAGTGCCAACCTTCCCGTTAGCAGACAAAACACTTTAGGCACTACACCATCAGAGCTCCTTTTCTGCATACAAAGGAGGTTGGTTATTTACACAAGTGATTTGAGATTCAGAGGGCAAGAGATTCTGCCCTCAAAATACTCCTGCCGCCCAAGGGCCAAAATATCTGAAATTTTGCCATTAAAAAGTCATTTCTTCAGAATAAGCATTGGTATCCTTTTAAAATGCAAATGAGTCAGGAGGACCAAGACACAAAATCAGTATTATTTTGCTATATAATTTATCACACTGTTTTCTCTCAAGGAAGGGAGGGGCAAGAGAGGTGCAAGCTGCCGAAAGGAAGAAAAAGCTGATATGGCTATGTGCCCTTCTTGTGTGAGGACCTCGGAGGTAAAAGGACAGCAGTGCAACCATACCCAAACATTCTGTGACTTTCCTGGAAAGGAACTTGACTGGAACACGTTCCCCTGCCATTTTTCTAAGAATTCTGGCAGGCACAAACTCAGTCAGGAACACGCAATTAAGGAGACCTTGGAATTCCTGGTCAACCAATACAAGTAGCTCCAATGTTCATGACGCTGTGTGACAGGTGCAGTACCATGCCCTTGGCATTCATAACTTTATGTAATCTACACAAAAATGAAATGAAATACATACTGTTACTTGTTAGCTACCACTGAACTGTTCCCGACTCACAGAGACCCCACTGCACAATGGAAGGAAATGCTGCCTGGTCCCATGCCCTCCCTAGTGATTGGCTGTGTAACAGACCCTTGTAACCCATAGGGTTTTCAAAGGATGATTTGTGGAAATAAATCACTATGTCTTTCTGCCTAGTCTATCACAGTCTAGAAGCTCTGTTGATACCTGTTCAGCATCACAGCAACATGCAAGCCTCCACTGACACTTGGGTGGTGGCTGCACTTGAGGTGCATCGGCTGGGAATCAAACCTGTGGCTGCTGCACAGAGAGAGAAAATCCTACCACTGAACCACCACTGCCCCTGAAATACATACTATCAGCTCCGAATCATAGATGTGGAAAACTAAGGTACAGAGAGAAGGAACTTGACCAAGGCCATGTGACAACCCAGAACGGAGAGATGACAAACCCAAGGCTCTAAACCATTATACCACACTGCCTCACCCCCCAAAACAGGAAGGAAAATAATCTGACCATACATGAATTCTTAGGAGCCCTGGTGGCACAGTGATTAAGCAGTCGGCTGCTAACCAAAAAGTAGGCAGTTCAAACCCAGCCAAAAGCTTTGCAGAAGAAAAGACCTGGTGATCTGCTTCTGTACAGATTATAGCTTTGGAAATCCTGTCCCATCGGGTCTCTGAGTCACAGCCAACTCGGCAGCACCCGACAACAGTGCTTTAGCTCCAAAGCCAAACACCTTGTTTGAAGGATCACGCAAACCTTTAAATTCACCTTTTAATAGATTTATTTTGGTTCAGAAAGGTAGAAAAAGCTTCTTTCCCATGGTGCTGTTTCTGCCTTTCTTTCTCAAATAAATCTTCCTATTTTGGGGACATGATGTTTGGTAAAGTGGAGGTCTAGTGAAGGCAAGGGAAGCCCTCAATGAGATAAGATGGCACAGGTCAGGACAATGTCTCATTTTGCTATATGTGGGCCACTATGAATAGGAGCTGTCGTGACAGCAACCACCACCACAACTAAAGGACAACTAAAGAGGACGTGCAAAGGAGGGAAGTAGGGAACACTGAATGGGGAGTTAAGACTGCTTCGGGAATATGGCGTAACCTGGGAGGAAGTTCAAAAGGAATGAGCAGACAACGAACAGGAGATCCTCAGTGGCCTGGTGTGTGGGCTCTGGACAGAATGGATCCAGGGGTCACAGCATGTCAGCAAAAAGATGCTGAACTAGAGAGGGCAGACAGAAGGCAAGTAGGGGGTCGATGAGGACCAGGGGTTAGGTAACCACCAGGGAGTCCCAGGAAGAAAGATGCATACCCACAGGCTTGTGCTAACAATTCTGTGGGATGTGAGTCAGGTGCGAAGTGGGGAAAAGGAATGAGGGGACTATGGAAAATAAGTAGGTCACAGACCCCAGAGACAAGGCCCAGCATGGCATGCAGGGCCACACGGGGTTGCACCAGGGACAAGGTGACAATAGGCTGGAATTGTAGGAGACATTTATGATAACCAGTGAGACAGGGTTAGGTAGGTTTTGAGGGCTTCCTGGGCATTGTGCAGAAGGAAGAGTGGGCAATCTACTTCCATAGTGATACTGCCTCTGAAGCCCAAGGAGGGGTCGCTATGACTCAGATCCGATTTGACGGTGGTGAATTTCTTTCTTTTTTTCTTTTTTTTTTTTGCGGGGGGAGGCATTCTGAATAATTTTGCAGGCTCTGGGGCATAGGGACTGGGCTGTCCCTAGTTCTCAGGTACCTGGCCCTGGGGTGACTGGGGTGGGTGCACAATGGACTAGGAACGTGAGAGCCTGATAAGGCCAGTGGTTGGAAAGTGGACTTAATCAGTACTCAAGGAGAGGACCAATCCAGCCTCCAGCCAGAGCCTCAGAGCCAGGGCTACCCGTTTCATTCCAGGTGACTCCCTGCTGAGCATTTGCCCTCCCACCCCAGATACACTGAATCAGAGTCTACATTTCAACAAGATTCCCCGAGTGCCTCTAATGTATACACAGAATCACCTAGGGAACTTTGAGAATCAACCTGGGGATCCTGTTAAACTGTAGACTGGCATTCAGTGTCTCTGGAGTGGAAAAGCAAATGCTCAGCAGCGGTCAAACTGGAATGAACTGGTTCAAAGTCCTGCTCAGAACTAGGTCAAGAAAATATTTTAAGAAAATGGTGTTGCAGAGATGAGCCGGGTATCACCAGTAGCCCAGGGCCAGGCCTTGATCAATGATGGGGAGGGGGCAGCAGGTTGAAGGCCACCCTGGGGTTGACAAGCCTGCCACTCACCCTCTTACAGATCCTCTGAAAACCAGGTAATCAAACAATCAGTGCTAAGGTGAAACTTGCGTGATGTTATTAACACAGCCTAACAAGTTCTATGGAAAAGAGAGGGGAGGAAGACAGTGGTCTAATCAAGACTAGATACAAAAGTAAATAAACTGAAAATCAGGAGATAGTCCCTTATAACTAGTACTAAATGTGAAATGGGTATTTCATAAGGATTGAGCTAGCACCATCAAACTCAGCAATAACTGTGTCCCACCCTCAGGCCTCTAGTCAGTTTATTTTTAAAATACATTTTACTTGCTTTTATCAAGAACATACATAGCAAAACATACACTAATTCAACACGTGCAATTCACTAACACTGACTACATTCTTCAAGTTGTGCAACCATTCTCTCTCTCCTTTTCTGAGTTGTCCCCTGCTCCCACCATGAACATAAACTCATTGCCCCCAAGTTTCCTATCTAATCTTTCCATTGCTGTTTGTTGTCCATTTCATCCCATTCAGACAGTTTTTAAAAGAGCTTAATGCCCAAAGTATTACAGAAGCAAAAAGTCAATGTGCAGTTTTAATTTGACATGACTCTTTGGGTCGAGAGGGTGTTTTCGCTGGAGGGGACAGTTAAGTGGCTGAGACAGACTCTTTCCTAACTAAGCTATACTATTACTTGGTTTTAAGACTTCTGGGGTATATTGGATTTAATATTTAAAGATTATCTCAGGGCAATATTTCTAGGGGTTCATCTGGCCTCCATGCCCCCAAAAAGTCTGGGTTCCATGAGAATTTGAAATTCTGCTCTCCACTTTTCCCCTTTTGATCAGGATTCTTCTGTAGATATTTTGATCAACCTTTTTAGTAATGGTAGCCAGGCATGATCCAGTTCTCTTGGTCTCATGGCAAAGGAGGCAGTTGTTCATGGAGGCAGTTAACCACACATCTAAATATGCAAAAGGAATGCAGCCATTTCAACAGTTTTCTCTCAATTCCCAGAGTTTATCCAAACACCATCCTTCATAAACAACTAATGTCAAGAATCAAAAGAGAGAACAGGACATGTTCTAAAATTTCACTTCTTGGCTTAACAAACTTCTGGGGTGAGAAACAAAGCTCCCTTTCAAGCTCAGGGCACTGCAGGCATAATTAGAGACAAGGCTGACCACCAGGAGTTGACAGTAACTACAGTAACTGACTGCAGCCTTGAAAATGGCTTTGGTATAACCTCACTTGTTGCCACGTGCCATCGAGTCATTCCAACCCACAGCAACTCCACGTGACAGAGCAGATCTGCCTCACAGGGGTTTCCTAGGCTGTCATCTTTACAAGAGCCAATCGTCAGGTCTTTTTCCCTCAGAGCTGCTGGTGGGTTCAAACCATCCACCTTTTGGTTAGCAGCTGATCGTTTAACCACTGCACCACCCAAACCACTGACATCAAGTTGATTCTAACTCATAGTGGCCCTTTGGCACAGAGGAGACTTGCCCCATAGGGTTTCCAAGGCTGTAAATCTTTACAGAAGCTAACTGCCTCGTCTTTCCCCCAAAGCACCAGCCGATAATCTTTTGGTTAACAACCAACTGCTTCAACCATTGTGCCACCAGAGCTCCTTCCTGCACCACCAGAGTTCCTTAATCTCACTCACTAGGAGGGAAATTTCCCATTTAACAATACACAATACACAGAATCTCCTTTCTGGCGTCACCAGCAGCCAGGTGCCATTCACAGGTTTAAAACATAAACCAATTATCTGTCTCCATGTCCTAGAGACAAACCCGTCTGGTTTGAAAACTCAACACAAAGTTATTTCCACTCAAAAAGGCTACTTGGGTGGATATAAGCAATTATGATTTACTTCATTGGGCCTGGAGGGGGTAGCATTTATTACAGCTCACTTAGTGCTGTAACAACTGCTTTTCAAAACCCGACATTGATTCATGAAAATGAACATACGGACTCTCTTTGCAGCATAAACCTCAACAGCCTCAGGCAAGTGATAATACAAATGTTGTACAAGGCACGGGCAAGACTGGTATGCGGAAGCCAGCAATTATGCTGGGTATTTAACGTATCTATTTCTCATCAGAAAAGCACTTAGCTTGGGAGGCAACCCCAGACAGGCTGTCAGGGGGCACAGCCACTTAACTGTCCCCTCCAGCGATAACACCCTCTCAACCCAAAGAGTCATGTCAAATTGAAACTACACATTGACTTTTCGCTTCTATAAACATTAAGGGTGATTGACAACTTGAGGCTGCCACAGCCAGGCACTGTCCTCCATGCCTCTCTGCCGGCATGCTCTCGGCTCAGGCAGGCTTTCTGCTTAGGCATCTGCTAGGGACCATCCAGGATTTCAGTCTCTGCTCCAGGCCTTGCCCCAAAATGATCACCGCTTACACATAAGCAGCTACAATTCACCCTTCAAAACTGGGTATTTTAAAAATTAGTGTTTGTCACTTGCGGCTGGAAAAACTGTAGTTGATTCCAACTAGAAAATGGAAAGCCAGACACAGCCTTATGTGTGCACTAGTGGTTAAGTGGTAGAATTCTCACCTTCTATGCAGAAGGCCTGGGTTCAATTCCTGGCCAGAGCACCTCACACTCAGCTACTACCCTTGTTGTCAGTGGAAGCTTGCGGGCTGCTGTGATGCTGAACAGGTTTCAGCAGAGCTGCCAGACTAAGACTAGGAAGAAAGGCCTGGTCATCTACTTCCAAAAAGCAGTCATTTAAAACCCTATGCATCACAATGGTTTGATCCCCAACCGATCATGGAGTGGTGCAGGACGAGGTAGCATTTTGTTCCATCAGGGACTGATGTGAATTCTCATTGTTGTACTATGAATCCTGGCATGATAAGCATCCACTTCCAAAAAAATCAGTGGAAATCCTGTGGAGCTGTTATACTCTTGACACACGTGGGGGTCACCATGAGTTGCCTTGACAAATGCTGGTAACTGGTAATGCACATGAACTAGCTCATGAACTATGCTAACTAAGTATGTTTACTCTGAAGTTACCTTGTTACACTGTTACAACCAAGTCACACTGGTTCACAGTAACACTGTAAACAACAGGTTGCTTTCTCATTCATGCCCCTAGGTGTGGAGGCCCAGATTCTATGCCATGTTTGTTAGGAAAACGCAAAGACTCTAATTTGTAGACAGTGCATCAGAGTTCAATGGCCTAGTTACACAGAGTATTTCAAGGGCAAAGACGGCAAAAAATCTGAAAATCTCTTCCTAAATTCAGAGAGAGAAAAAAATAGAAAAGAAACCAAATTCTAGGGTAGAGAAAAGAAGAGCCACAATATAGAAAAGAAGTCTCTGGAGAGTGGGGTGGGCACGACTGGTGAGTTCTCCATCTCTGAGAAACTTCCCTTTAGACAGGAGTAGGCAGCAGGTCAGTCTCGGAGGTGAGTGCTTAGAAACACCAGGCATTAAGCCATAAAACCAGAGAACATATTCCATTAAGGTCTTTTTGCTACTGGCCCCCTAAATCTCCGTATCCGCTTCCTATTTCCCTAAAATCTCACCAAGAAGAGGAGACACTCAGAGACATGAGACAACAATACAGTATTTTTTCTTTGTTCTTAGCTGCTATCAAGTCAGCCCCCAACTCAGGGAGACCCCACCCACAGCAGAATGAAACGCTGCCCTGTCCTGTGCCATCCCCATGATTGGATGCACAACAGACTGGTGCGATCCATAGGGTTTCCACTGGTTGATTTCTGGAAGTAGATCACCAGCCCTTTCTTCCGAGTTTGTCTTGGTCTGGGGGCTCTGCTGAAACCTATTCAGCATTCTAGCAACACACAAGGCTTCATGGACAGAGGGGCGTGGCTGTGCGTGAGGTGCACTGGCTGGAATAGAACCCAGGTCTCCCATATGGAAGAGGAACACTCCACTACTGAACCACCACTGCCTCGTTGTTGTTGTTGTTATGTGCCATTGAGTTGGACCTGACTCATAGCAACCCCTCCTTGGGTTTCCAAGGCGGTATCACTACAGAAGTAGACTGCCCAACCTTCCTTCCGAGGAGTGGCTGGTGGGTTTGAACCACCAGCCTTCTGGTTAGCAGTCAAGTGCCTTAGGCACTATGCTACCAGAGCTCCTATTGCCTCATTAGCATAATAATAATATTATTATTAACATAAAATATAAACATTCTACCACCTGGATAGCACAATGTCCACACACAGCCAAGTCCTCCCTTTTCACATGGTTGGTGCCACTGCTCCTCATATAACATTCATGTGTTGAGCTGACAAAACACTGATTTCACCTTGAGGATCGTATGGCCTAACAGTTTTGCTATGATGCAGCTTACTGGGTCCTGGGATACATGTGGAACTCAAACCAAGCCCCTGAGTACAAAGGATTATTTGGCCTTAAAAAGGAAGTACTGATACCTGCTACAACCTGGATGAACCCTGCAAATATCATGCTGAGTGAAAAGAAGCCAGATACAAAAGGCCACAGACATATGATTCCATTTTTATGAAATGTCCAGATTACACAAATCCAGAGGCAGGAAGTAGATTAGTGGTTGCTGGGGGCACCGGTAGGAAGAAACAGGGTGTGATGCTAAATGAATGTGGGTTTTCTTTCGGGGTAGAGAACATTCTAGAATTAGAGAGTGTGATGGCTGCAGATACTAAACAAAGAAAAATAAATAAATAAATAAACTCACTGCTGTTGAGTCAATCCTGACTCATAGCGACCCCTGTTTGGGTTTGGAAGTAGATCACCCAGTCTTCCTTCTGAGCCATCACATGAAAGACCTCAGAATTGTATAGTTTAAAAGGCTGTGAATTACATCTCAATGAAGCTGCCATCTACAAACTAACCAAGACTCATCTCACATCTACAGCCATATTAAGTAACCAAGGCAAAGCACATCTGGCAAAGGGTAGTCTACACGCAATATATACCCAGAGTCTAACTGCTATCCTGGCTTCTCTAACTTACAGAAGGATCCCCTCCCATAGGTTTATGGAGAAGTCCTCAACCATGTAGTAAGAGCAAGCTAGCCTGATACTTAAGAAGACCACCCTACCCTGCAGAATTGAGAAGCCAAGCTGTCTTCACAGGAAAGGAAAGTTGTGTGTCTCCAAGTCTCAGCTGACATTAGGGATCACAGCCGTGATGCTCTCAGCCACGGTTCATCTCCTGGAGCAAAATGCTAGGCCCACAGAAACATAATTGGCACTCAATGAATTTATTACTTGTTTATTGGATGAGCCGTCCATTTATATCCCTGGGGGGATTAAGAAAGCCACAGAGAGGAGGAACTAGTCCTGCATGGGAGCGTCAAAGATTCACTTCCACACCTGGCAAAACTACAAGGGAGGGGGTGTTTGACAAAAACGCACCTGAAATCTATATTTGCATTTGCTGTTAGACTACTGTAACTAACCTGTAAAATATGAAGGAAAAAAGAAGAGCACCTTTCTGGATCTGTGAGTTACCTAAACAGAGGAAGAGGCAATGCATTTACTAAACTGAAGGAAAAATTATAATCTAGAACCTTTTCACCAAGAAATTCATAAATGGCTCCAACCAAAACAGGAAGCAGTTCAAGCACTGCCTCTTGTACTACTCACGTAGAAACAAAAACTTAACAATCCTTAAAGCTGCTGAATATGTGCACAGAAGGCACTGTGCTCCTCTGCCCAACAAGAAAATCAAACCAGCTGCCACGGAGCCAAATCTGACTCCTGGAGACCCTATGCATGTAGCATAAAAGTGCGCTCCACAGGGTTTTCAATGGTTGATTTTTCAGATGTTGACTGCCAGGCTTTTCCTCTGTAGTACCCCTTGGCAGACTCAAAGTACCAACTTTCCATAAGCTTAATTGTTTGCACCATCCAAGGACTCCATTCCTTCTGCCCCAGGGCCCTAAAACTGAGGTTCAGAAATAACATGATGAATTATACAGCTGCCAAATTAACAACAACAACAAAAATATAGCCACTGCCCTTGAGTCAATTCGGAATCACAGCCCTATAAGACAGAGTTGTTGTTGTTGTTATGTGCCGTCGAGTCGGACCTGACTCATAGCGACCCCTCCTTGGGTTTCCGAGGCAGTATCACTACGGAAGTAGGATTGCCCAACCTTCCTTCCGAGGAGTGGCTGGTGGGTTTGAACCGCCAGCCGTCTGGTTAGCAGGCAAGTGTCTTAGCCGCTATGCTACCAGAGCTCCCATAAGACAGAGTAGAACTGTCCTATAGGGTTTCCAAAGCTGTAATCTTTACAGAAGCAGACTGTCTCATCGTTCTTCCATGGAGCAGCTGGTGGGTTCAAACCACTGACCTTTCAGTTCACAGTCGAGTACTTAACCACTATGCCATACCAGGGCGCAGTGGACAAATAAAAATACAGGTTCAATTTGAATTTCAGAAATAACAAATAATTTTTTAGTATAATAAAATATTTGGGACATACTTATGCTAAAAAGTTACTTGTTGTTTTTCTGAAATTAAATTTAACTGTGCATCCTGTATTTTATCTTTCAACCCTAATGAAATGAGTATACCTGTTGGGTCTGCAGCCTAGGTAAGCGCCAACCCTGTGCTGATTCTGGGCCACTGAGGCCCTCCCTACCAGGAGCAAACACCAATGGTAGGCTTCTGCTCTTGTACCACCCCCTAGAGGCTGGCACCGTGCACCTGCAACTGTTTCCTGTGCTGCTTCGAGAGACACTGATGAATCAATATCAAGAAAGACAGTGCAACTAAGAGGAAACAGCCAGAAAAAGAGCAGAGGGCCTATGTTTATCTCTGCACTGAGAGTGGAGGAAAAACCTAGCCCAGCCTTGACGCAGGTATAAATGGAGAGAGACCCTGGACTCAACGTGGAGCCAGGTGGGCCAAGACCACAAGAGTGCTTCACTTAACCGAGGATTTTCAAATGTGAGTCTTAGTAAGCAGATGATCGTGGGACCTCAGAGCCTGCTGTTATCTCTGAATATTATTTTTTATGGAGCTCATTTTTAATATCGGCGCTTTTAGGGTGGAGGTAAATAAACCTGGTCATGCAATAAATTCAGTGTGCTCTTTTACTTTGCGGATTTAAGCTAAAACCCCATAAATCTCCTCCTGGGCACAGCATCCTGCAAGATAACAGAGGCAGCATCGGGATTCTGATACCCAGGAAGCAAGTAATAAATACGCAACTGACTTCAGAGAGCTGGGCAGGCCAGGGACCCAGCAAGAGCTAGGGACAGTCCTGGGGGTTTCTTCCCTTTACCCTCATCACTACGAGGGATCTTCCAGTGTACCCCAACAGTCGCAGGAGGGAAGTTCCTCATCTTTGCAAGAAAGGATGGCATGCACGACCACTTTACATAGAGCAAAATGAAACCCACTCCTGAGATGAAATAGCCATCTACTCTCAAAAACCAAACCCAACCCACTGCTGTTGAGCTGGTGCCGACTCAGAGAGATCCTATAGGACAGAGCTTAGAAGTGCCCCAATGGGGTTCCCCAGGCTATAATCTTTATAGAAACAGACTGCCTCATCTTTCTTTCACAGAGCGGCTAGTGGGTTTGAACCGGTGACCTTTTGCTTAGCAGCTGAGAGCTTAATCATTACTCCTCCCACCCCCAAAGGATCCATTTATGCCGATTTCAATGAACAGCAGTTTGGAGGGTACATAAAATCCGGTCACTATTCTTTACATCACAAGACCAGCTGGAACCTGACCTCGGCATCGATTGTATACCCTGTGTATATGTGCAAGATGGGAAGTATACGCCTATATATAAATATCAATACATATAAAGCTAACTTTCAGTGTTCAGAAAACCAAAGCTATCCCCATCTAACAGCCGAATTCTGACATAACTCACTTTGGACACCTCATCTGGTGTGCACTGCACCCATTCCCAGTGTAAACCCCACAGCGCCGGGCAGTGATATACTGTAATGTCACAGCGCAAGCTGGATTTACTATAAAGGGCCGCTGACGAGCTTCAGGGCAGTAAACACTGCGGCGCGGTGTATTTCACACTGAGCTGGTTTTTATGAAGAACACTTCGCTGCCCGGCCGCGGCACGGGGTGATGGATGGTGAAAGATGCCTGACAAGCTTCATCATTGTTTGTAAATCTTAACTGTTCCTGCTCACTAACTCTGCAGGCAATTTTCAAAGACAGCGGCCGACAGAAGGACAGCACGGCTTTCCTGAAGGTTATTCAAGTTGTACTTGGCCCTGGCCGTGCCTCCAGGAGCAGAGCAGGGGAAAATCAACTCCTGAGTGACTTCACATCACACGCGGAAAAAAATTCGCCGAGGCCCAGTGGATCCAAGTCAGACTCCAAGGAAGAAATGTTAAGAGTGATGTTGGATGCGCTAACCCGACCGGTACCAGTACCAGTGACCACGGCTTGGACTCCGAGTCAACATGCCCTCATGTGTGCCAGAGCAGAACTGGTCTCTACAGCGTTTTCAGTAGCTGAGTTTTCCGGAAACAGATCGCCAGGCCTTTCTTGTGAGGCACCTCTAGGTGGAATGAAATCTCCAACCATTCAGTTAACAGTAGCTTGTGTTCCTTGTACCACCTAGGGACTCCTACTCTAATCCATGGCTACTGTCTTATCCAAGTAGTGCTCACAGGAACACTGGTTCTCCAGGCATTTTAAATACAAATGGTCACAGAAGCGAGTAGCAGAAACAGCAGCCTTGATGATGTGTGATGTGCACAGATGCAACTGGGGTCCAAAAAATGGGTAGGCAGTGGGGGACTCAATGTCACCTTTGGATCCAGTGAATTAAAATTAGCACTGAAAACATGGGCTTGTGGCTCTGCAAACAGAACTGTACACCAATGTTCAATGCAGCACTGTTCACAATAGCCAAAAGGTGGAAACACCCCAAATGTCCATCAACAGATGAATGGAGACATACCATGTGGTCCTTCCACACAACGGAGTACTACTCATCCATAAAGAGAAATGAAGTTCTGCTACACGCTACAGCATGGATGAACCCTGAACACATTATGTGGCATGAAATACGTCAGTCACAAAAGGATGAACAGGCAGATGCATCGAGACCAAAGTTCATTAGTGGTTACCAGCGGTGGGTGGGCAGGAAAAGGGGGCAATGCTTAGGAAGCAGCGAGATGCTGTTGATGGTGATGGGAAATCTGGTGACGATTATGCATGACGGCTGCGCAGCATGATTAATGTAACTGGCATAACTGAGTTGTATACCTGGAAAATGTGAACTGGAAATGTTGTGGTGTGTATATAGTTACAATGAAACAAAGAGAGAGGGAGAGAAGGAAGGAGGGAGAGAGGGAGGAAGAGAAAAAAAGGGAGGGAGGGAGGGAACCTGGACCAGCACCATTTTCCAGGCATCATTTCCAACCTGGTTCGGCAGGAATTCTGAACAGTGCCGTCTCTCTCCCATCCTGCCCTAGACTTTCCTCTTTAGCCCAGTTAAGAACCCTGCCAAGGTGACCTGTGTGCTGGACTTGTAATTTTTCAAAAATGAGCTAAAGATGTGAAAGACACTCAGAATAAGCTACCAACAGAGGAGACAGAGTGCAAAACAGTGTCTTTTTCAAAGATTATCTGGGGAAAATGGGCAGGCCTTTCATTCACACTAATTTACAAATCAAATAACGTGTTAACTATGACAGCTAACAGCACCAGAAAAAAGAACAACTCTAAGAGGTACTTAAATTGTGTTTCTGTGTGCACTTAAAACTTCAAACCTAGTAACTAGTTACTTTATAATGTATGCCTCATCAAATACTAGTATTTGCACTTCACTCCCTCTAATGGAGTTCAAGAAAATTCAAATGTAACCACAGAATTAAAGGTGGTTTTACTGTGGCAACCAAGGCCGTCACAAAGGTGTTTTTGTTGTCATTGTTTTTAATGCTCCATCCATAAATGAAAATGGGGGGCTGTTCATGGAGAGGGGAAAAAAGGTATCAGAAAACAAAGAAAAGGTCCACCTCTCATACTAGACCAGTAAGGAACGGGTTGTTGTTGGCTTTTTACTATGGTAAAAATACATAAAACGCAACATATGCCATTTCAACTTTCCTCCTGTGTACAATTCAGTGATACTGTGCTCACCATGCGGTGTGGCCACCACCACAGTGTTTCCAGATCTTTCCATCACCCTTCACAGAACTGTCCCTAAGCAGTGGCTCCTCCTCTTCCCTCCCCCCGTCCCTGCCAACCTCCACTCTACTTCTTGTCTCAACAGATCTGCCTATTCTGGGCATTTCACACAGATGGGATCATACGACATGTGGCCTGCTGTGTCAGCTACTGACTTCACTTGGAGTCACTTTTCACATCCATGTTGCAGCATGTGTAAGAAGTTCGGTTCTCCTTACAGCTGACTCATACCCCACTGTATGGACATACCACACTTTGTTTACTCATGATCTGCTGATGGGATTTTAAACACTAGCAAGAAGGCTCTGAGGACTCACAGTTCTTCCTGAATCTCCAATCTCTGTGAATACTGACTAACCCACTCCCAGCCTCTCCCGCCAGGCTGCCTACTGGTTAAGAAACAGTCATATGAATGAAGTCTGTAAAGTTCCAACTCTCCAAAGGTAAGATTCCACACGAATAGATCCAGGATCTGCTGGGGGCCCAGGGGTGGCCTCTCACATCTATTTGGGTCAGATGGGTCTCACAGGGTTACTTTACCACAACCTAACTCTGGGCTGGGAGAAAGGCTGACTTTCGGGTCCCTCCCTACTACGAACCATCGCAGGAGGGAGAACTCGGAGCAGGTGGTGTGAGCCACGCACCTGGAGGAAATGGGGGGGGGGGGACCCAGATCATTCTCACTGAGGTGGGGGCGGCCTTTGCCGTGCATGGCTCAGTATCACCCCGCCCCCCAACACACATGCCCCTAGGAAGTACCTGGTGGTGGCCTTGTCAAACGGGTACTTTTCACAGAAGACCTGTGAGGGGGCGGCTGCCCTCAATCTTTCCCACAGTTTGCCTGGAAAGGCCCTTGTCATGGGGCTCTCAAAACAAGAGGAGAAAGAAAGAGAGGCTTGGAGAATAGCACTATCTGCTTTTCCTCAGCCAGCCAGCAGCATTTCAGCTTGGTTTCTAGATTATTCTTCAGCTATAAAGTGACTTGCTGGTGTCCTGGCTGGTGGTTTGAACCTCCCAATGTCTCCACAGAAGAAGACTGAGTGATCTGCTTCTGCTATGGGACTGTTTTACTATGTCCTATAAGGTTGCTGTGCGTTGGCATCAACTTGATGGCAACTGGTTTCTATTCACTCCTTACTGACTCTTTTCCATAAAGTACCATGATACCTGGCTCAGCAAACATCCTAAGGATGTGACATACTAATAACAAGTCTTGTAAATGATGTTTGATAAGTCTTTATGGGAGCAGTGGTGGTTCAGTGGTAGAATTCCCACCTTCCATGTGGGAGACCCGGGTTTGACTCCCAGCCAACGCACTTCATGTGCAGCCACCACCTGGCTATCACTGGAGGCTTGTGTGTTGTTGTGGTACAGGCATCAGTGGAGCTTCTAGACTAAGACAGACTAGGAAGAAAAGCCTGGCTACCATCGACTTCCAAAAATCAGCCAATGAAAAACCTACGGATCACAACGGCCTAATCTGCAACTGATCAGGTGATGGTGCAGGTCGGGGGGGTTTGTTCTTATGCATGAGGTCACCATGAGTCAGGGTCAAGTAGCAGCAGCTAAGAACCACCATAGCAATGACACGAATCACTTGCATTTGTGCAGCTCACTGCCAGGCCCCTGCTGAAACAAACATGCAACACATGGTGGCATGTTTTACTTAAGAAGAGTTTATGCCATGCTTTTATATATTTTTTATATATGACCCATTTAGAAAAACAGATAAATCTGTTACTCTTTTTTCCCCCTTTTCCAGAAGAAACCAAAGCCTGTAGACATTCCGTGATCACTGTACACCCTGCAGGAGTGGGGTGCAGGTGCTCCCAGAGTGAGCTCCATTCCAGCCCACATGCTGGCTGCCACAGTCATTGCCACTGAATGGCCCTGTGCCTCTCTGTTCAAAGCAAAGGCTGAGAATCAAAAGGTCACATAAGGAAAAGGGGCTTATTACAAGTGCTCTTTGAAATTTAGCAAACGATATGTCTTTTCCTAAAGTGCCAAGCTTAAACTTAACATGTTCTGCATGTTGCAGAAAACAAAATTCAGCTTTCCTTAGGGCAGGGAAAGAAAGGGGCCAGTGTTCTTGTCTCCAGTAAGCTTGCCATACAATCCGTGGCAGAGCCTGAACAGTCCTCTGACATCTCTAAGACCTCTTCTTCCTTATAAGAACTGCCTGAGCTTCGACACGCGGGGCAGGAAGGAACGGAGAAGAGGACTCATACTGCCCTCTCTCGTGCATTCTGTCATTTACAGAGATCCCTGGTGGTGCTATGAGTTGGAACAGATTGGACAGGAGCAGGTGTTTTGTTTTTGGTGGTACAGATGGGTAAGTGCTTGGCTGTAACTGACAGCTGGAGGTTTGAACCCACTCAATGGCTCCATGGGAAAAAAGACCTGGTGATCTGCTTCCACAAAGATGACAGCCTTGGAAACCCTAAGGGGAAGTTCTATTCCATCCCACAGACATTCTGAGTCAGAATCAACTTCATAGCACCCAACAAGGACAACACAGGGTTAAGCCTGGGCCCTCCTCACACACCATACTGTCAAACGTATGTAGCACCAGAAAAGTCTGAAGCAGCCCTAGCTGTGAAAGATTTCTCCCAGGCTGTCCCTATGCACACTAGGACAGCTGGTGTCTCCTTTCCTGGATGGTAACCACCTTCTTTCTGAGTCCCTTCCTTTCCTGCCATAAATTCAGACGCCTACTGCTCCTCTCCAAATCCTCTCTGCTCTAATAAATGTTCTTTTATTTTTTTTGGTCTCAGTGTCCTGGTTCTGAATTTCCACCTTTGTCTCAAGAACTCCAGTGTTTCTGAAGCAAGAAGCTCAGGCAATTTCTCTGTGAAAGTTAACTGTCATTCCTGATGCTCAGTATGAACAAAGTTTGCTTTGTCCCCAGAGTGTGACCAGCCCCATCAGACAAAGGAGGAGTTAAGGAACCTGCCTTTCATGTTGTGTTACTACAAAGGGCACAGTCACTTCCAAAGAGTACCTGTCATTCATTCATTCATTCAATACTAACAAATAAAAGACATCACAGCAGCTACAACATATGTAAGATGTGTTCATTGTCCCTAAGGAGTTTACAACCCAGATAAATATCTAGAAAAAAGGCCGTATGACAGAAGGACAGTATGAACCATGCTGACTGGTGGTGCAAATGGCTAACACACTCAGCTGCTGACTGCAGGGTTGGTGATTCAAGTCCACCCGGGGTACCCCGGAAGAAAGGCCTGGTGATTTCTCCTGAAAAATCAGCCACCGAAAGCCCCACAGAGCACAGTTCTACTCTGACACACTGTTATACAGTAATAATTGTATGGGGGGAGTATTTATAATTCAGTCATTCTTGTCCATTTCCAATGGAGAGTGATTATTAATGAAAGTGAAAGCTCAATGAACAACGCACTTCAGTCTCTATACAGTTCAAACTAATCAGTTCCTTGACAGACATCGTAGTAACAGAAGCCTTTCCTTTTTCTTTACTATGTATGGTACAACATACTTTAAGGGGCCCAGATGGCATGGTGAGTACATGCTCAGCTGTTAACCGAAAGGGTGGCAGTTTGAACCCTCCCAGCAACTCTGTGGGAGAAGACCCGATGACCTGCTTCCACAAAGATGACAGCCTAGGAAACGCTATGAGGCAGTTCCACTCTGTCACAGGCGATCACTATCGAGTTGGAACTGACAGCACCCAACAACAACAAAACATACTTGCCCAAGTTTTTAAGACTTTATTGCTCTGATTTTGGCAATCAAAGCGTGGTTCAGATGTTCATCTCTCTAAACACTGGCTTTACAAAGTCTCAAGTTCTATACAGAATCAAGTTATTGAGAAAACAAACGTTATTCCATTTATTACAGGGTAAAGTCTAGAAGATCAGTCTCTTCCCAGTCACTTGCTAGTCTTGATTTCCACTCACTGCCTGGGTTGTGTACACTTCTCGCTTAGGTCAAAAGCGGCTGCTTAGACATCACCCACAAAACAATGGGAAGCCATAGAAGACCTGCCTATCTCCCAGTGTAAATGTGGGGGACAAGGTTAAAATCAAAGTAGAGGAATTGTGTATTTCAAAGTGTTTTGGTTCATTACAGGACCCCTGGTGGCACAGTGGTTGAAGTGCTCAGCTGCTGAGAGGTCAGTGGTTAAACCCACCTACTGCTCCAAAGGAGAAAGACGAGGGAGGCAGTCTACTTTCATAAAGATTTACAATCTTGGGAACCCTATTGGTAGTTCTACTCTGTCCTCTAGGGTCACTGTGAGTTGGAACTGACTCTACGGCAGTGGCTTTGGTTTGGGGTTGGTTCATAACACTTTTTTTTTTTAAACCCATTGCATTTGAGTTACCTGCATTGCTACTGTATAAATCCTGGGGCCTACTGGATTCAGAGAGGTTTTATTATGCCATTGTATTAAAACTACTTGCCATGGAGTCAGTTCCAACTCTGGGTGCCCCTGTGTGGGTCAGAGTGGCACTGTGCTCCATAGTGCTTTCAATGGCTGACTTTTCTGAAGCACACTGCCAGGTCTTGCTCTCGACGTGCCTCTGGGTGGACTTGAACATCTAACTGTTCAGTTAGCAGCTGAGCACATGAACTGTTTATTACTTTCCATTTTAAAATAATCTTTGAGAAACGAGTATTTAATAGAAACCCACTTGACAAGGAAATCAGACTTAAGCTACTGTATCAGAATTACCCTCCGAACATGTGTTTAGCTTCTCATGGGGGTGTTATCTGACTGTTGTCACTCTGGGTCTCCAGAAAGGAAAAAGTGGCATTAAGAAACAAGCAAAGCAAACTCCCCCAGTCCCTAGAACTTTCAATGGCGCTTATGCAAGTCTCTTACAGCAGGAGCTTTCCAGGTGCTGCTCCCTGCTCAGCCCCTAGAGGGCGCTATGGCCCAGGATGCGAGTCTCCTCCCTCCCCACCCCAAACCAGCCTGGGGGCCCAGAACCCTACCACTGGCTTTCGTTTCCGGGTAGGCAGGGCCTTCTTCAAAGGAGAAGATCGGGGAGACGCTCTGGCCCAGGTAGGAGGGCGGTGGGTAGTAGGAATGCATCCGGTACTGGGAACCCATGGTAGTGTGGCGGCTCTCTGCACCCTTCATCTGCTGGGGAAGAAAGAATGAGCGTGTGAGGCTGACATCGCACTGCCCAGTAAGACAACAGGGCTTGATTCATCACATGGAATAAATTCAAGGACGGTGAAAGTCTCTTCAGGCTCACCTGCCAGTTTCTCAGCCCTAGAAATGCAAGAATTGAACATTTGGAAGGCACTTTTTCCATCTCAGGGTTCCCCCTATAGCACCCCGAAAAACCCCTCCAACTGTATGATGCTTGATTTAACAAGCACTAAGAGAACAGACGGAGATTAGAGACTACCTCAACATGAAGAAAACAAAAATCCTCACAACTGGATTAATAAGCAACATCATGATAAACAGAGAAAAGACTCAAGTGTCAAGAATTTCATTTTACTTGGATCCACAATCAATGCCCATGGAAGCAGCAATCAAGATATCAAATGACGTATCGCACAGGGAAAATCTGCTGAAAAAGACCTCTTTAAAACAGTAAAAAGCAAAGATGTCACTTTGAGGACTAAACTAAGGTATACCTGACCCAAGCTATGGTATTTCACTTACCTCATATGCATGGGAAAGCTAGAAAATTAAGAAGACCAGATAAGAACTGATGTATTTGAATTGTGTTGGCAAAGAGTACTGAAAGCACCATGGACTGCCAGAAGAACAAACACATCTCTTTGTAGAAGAAAAGCCAGAATGCTCCCCAGAAGCAGGACTGGCTAGACTTTGACTCTCATACTTTGGTCACGTTATCAAGAGGGACAGTTCCTGGAGAAGGGTATCATGCTTGGTAAAGCAGAAGGTCAACGAAAAAAGGAAGACCCTCCACGAGACGGATTGACATAGTGGCTGCGATTGTGGGCTCAACATGGCAGTGATTGTGAGGATGGTGCAGGACCATGTTTTGTTCTGCTGTACGTAGGGTCACTATGAACTGGAAATGACTTGATGGCACCTAACAAAAGCAACAAGAGAACAGGGGTGCAGTGAGGGGGGAACCACACCAACCACTGTGGCACTCCCCGGAGTGTCTGACAAGACACAAGTTACTGACCTCTTCACAGCTGACTCCACCCTGTCAGTTTTCTGACAGCGGTGCTGTTAGGAGAGTATCAGGGCATGACTGCAAACTAGCAGCACGCAAACACACATGCATGTGAACTGCTGTGGTATGTGGGACAGGTGCTGGGTGCTGTCACTCAGCATCCATACTACCCCATCCTCTGCTTGTGCCTGGAGCAAGGGACAGAAGCCTGGGATCTCTGCTTCCCAGACTCTCTTTTCACCAGATGTCTGGAGACCATTTGGATTCTGTCAATATGTATCTACCACCCATCGGCCAATGTGTCACAATATGGTGGCATACATGGAACTGTGCTGCTGGAAGCTATGCCACCAGTATTTCAAACACCAGCAGGGTCATTCGTGGGGGACAAGATTCAGAGGAGCTTCCAGACTAAGACTAGGAAGAAAGGCCTGGTGATTTACTTCTGAAAATCAGCCAATGACAGCCCTAGGGATAACAGAATACTATCTGAGATTTCAACTTGCTTACTTTGTATGTGTTACCAGGAGAGACCAATAGCTGGAGAAGGACATCATGTTTGGTGCAATGGCGGGCCAGCAAAAGCAAGGGAAACTCCCCTACGAGATGGACTGACACAGTGCCCAAAACAGTGGCCTCAAACAGCCAGAATTGTGACAATGATGCAGGACCAGGCAATGTTTCATGTTGTACACGGGGTAGCCTATGAGTTGAAGCCAACTTGATCGCAACGGACAATAAAATAAAGTACATGAAGGGGGCTTAACTGCTGAGCACTGGGGATATTTGTAATTGTAAAAACTGTAAAACTGTAATTTTCCCAGGAATATGTTGGTTGACTCTAGGACTAATGTAACTTCAGAGGAAGAAAACAAGCCTGCATTGAAAGCACACTGTAGGCACCTTACGTGTTATCTTGTCGAATCCTTGTAATGGAAGAATCCTTAACACAGAAACTGCTCAGGCACATTCAACAACGTGATTCTGCTCACAAAGAGATCAAGAGGAGAAGGCAGGGCTCAAGGCAAGTCCTTCTGGGAAGCCCGAGACAGTTCCATCTCCTGACCCAAGGCTCCTTCCTAATTTTAAATTAAGGTATCTGCTTATTATTCAAGACCCTTGCATGCCTTGGGCTTTAAACAATGCCTCACGTTTTTCCTGCTTCTAAGACCAAATAAGAAACTTTTTTTTTGGAGCGGGGGATGGTTTGAAAATGAGAAGCAAAGATGATTCAGGAGCTTTGAGGTTAGGACAGAAGTATGAGGCTGCTGCTCTCCGTCCTTACCTTGATGGACAAACCTAATTAACCTTTGCTACTCTGTTCCAACCTACTGTTTTAGACAAAGCTAGTGACCCATAAACAATATGTTACCATCCCAATCTCAATGGCTGTGACACAAGAGATATAGCCCCATCAGCAGTATCGGGAAATAAGGTGCTTTGGATTAGCTGCTCTAAGAAATATGGATTACATTCATGTCACACATGAGCTGTCAGTAACATGAGAATACTTTTGGCATAAATCAGCAGTATGAACGCTAGCTGATGAAGACTGAGCTTGAGGGGAAAGTGGGATCGCCCGGGCCACCTTCTAAGCATAAGCACAGGTACGCACTTGCGCACCTGCCGGGAACCGGTGATAACAATGCCAGCACAGGCTGGTGACCACTGACAGACACACCCAACTCGCAAGGGTGGGGAGCTTGCTGTCGTTGGTAGGTGCCTTAGAGTAGATTTCAACTTACAGCAGCCCCATATGACAGAACAGAAATACCCACAGGGTTTTCTAGGTTATCATCTTCATGGGAGCAGATTGCTATAGCTTTTCTACCATGGAGCCACTGGTGGGTTGGAACTGCCAACCTGTCAATTAGCAGTGGAGTGCTTAACCACTGTGCCACCAGGGCTCCTTGCAGAAGGTTAGTGGTGTGAACTGGCCCTTGCACTCTAAGGCCATGACAGAGAGTCTAACTTCATGACAGAAGATCCAACTCCAAGTAACCAAAGCAACATAAGAACGATGACAAACCAAACCAACTGCCATTGACTGATTCTAACTCATGTGCCCATGTGTGTCAGAGGGGAACTACTCCACAGGGTTTCAACTGGCTGATTTTTAGGAAGAAGACTGCCAAGACTTTCTTTCAAGGCTCCTCTCAGTGGAGTAGGAGCTCTGGTGGTGCAGTGGTCAAAGCATTCAGCTGCTAACCTAAAGGTGAGTGGTTTGAACCCAAAAGCCACTTCTTAGAAGAAAGATGAGGCAGTCTGCTTCTGTAAAGATTTACAGCCTTGGAAACCCTATGGGGCAGTTCTACTCTGTCCTATTGGGTTGCTATGTGTCAAAATGGACTCAATCGCAGCGGGTTTGTTTTTGGTTTTCTGGGTGGGCTTGAACCTCCAAGCTTTTATTTAGCAGCCAATGTATGAACTATTTGCACCCCCCCCCAAGGACTCCTAACCAAAAACCAATTTCCCTAAAGCACATCTGTGTGTGTATGGGTGTGTGTATGGGTGTGTGTGTGGGTATCTGTGCATGGATGGATCAGGGAAGGCACACAGCAGAACCGGTATTTAGTGATTTTCCAGGATTTCAAGGCTTTATACAAAGAAAACTAAGACATCTGGTTATATGACAGGAACTACGGTGCCTCTGTGGTCAGACCCACTGGGGCTCATGCTCCCCTGTAACAGCTATGTTAACCCTAGCAAGTTAACCTGCCTGAGCTGCAGTTTTTCCACTCACAAGGGGTAACAATCCCTGACAGGGTTGTGTTGAAGAACTCAATGGAACAGCAGCTGTCACTTGATACATCATGGTTGTTCAACAACTGCCCTGCTTACCACATCTACCTTTCTCTAGTGGGTTCCCTGCTGCAGGGCAGGCAGGGTTCATACTCAAGTTGCCATTGAGTCAATTCTGACCCATGGTGCCCCCACATGTCGGGGAGAACTGTCCTCCATAGGGTTTTCAATGGCTGAATTTTCAGAAGTAGGTCACCAGGCCTTTCTTCCAAGGTACCACTTGGTGGATAAGAACACTAACCTTCTGTACCACCCAGAGACCCCAGTTATTCTCAAGGACCCCTCTTTCAAGTTTGTTATCCTTTAACCCTTAGCCCTTTTACAGGTATGCTGCGATCTAGTAACAGAGAGTAGGACAGAAAAACCTTCCCACCATATACTTTAACAAAACATTTAGCTACACCTACATGTCCATAAGACCAGAACTAGATGGGACCTGGCTACCACTCTCAACTACTCGGAAAGGGATCAGTGCAGGAGATCCTGGATAGAGTGGGAGAAAAATGTGGAACAAAACTCAAAACCATAAAAGAGACCACACTTACTGGTCTGATGGAGACTGGTGAAACTCCCAAGACTGTGATAGTTGGGGTTGTGTGTCAACTTGGCCAGACCATGATTCTGAGTAGTTGAAGCAGTTATGATGTGGTTATTCCCATGATGAGATCTGATGTATATGCTTTGAGGAGCCAATCAGTTGAAACGGAGTTTACTTAGGGGTGTGGTCTGCTTCTAATATATAAATAGACATCCTGGGAAAATTCAGGAACCTTCTGTTGATCTGAATCCTGTCATACTGTCTACAAGGGTGTGGTCTGCTTTTAATATATAAATGGACATCCTGGGAAAATTCAGGAACCTTCTGTTGATCTGAATCCTGTCATACTGTCTACAACTGTCCTGTGAGCCTGCTAATCTTGGATTCATCATCTGCCAAAGTCAGTAGCCTATTATACTGCCTGCCAATCTTGAGCTTGTCAGCCCCTGCAGCTGTGTGAGCTGAGAGAAACCTCCAGCTTGATGTTTGATCCAGGAACTTGGGACTTGCCAGCCTCTATAACTGTGTGAGCCATCTCTCTCTCCATATATATATACATACATATATATAAGCTTTACTGGTTTTGCTTCTTTAAAGAACTGAGCCTAAGACATCTAATGACCCTTCTGGCCTGGCATTGAACTCACTCCTGTGGCTTCCAACCAAACAACAGACAGGCATATAAAGTGAGGATTTATACCAGGCAGGTACACTCCTTAGAACAATCACTCATGGGAGATGAGAAGGATGGCATTTGCACCGGGAGATAGCTCAGAGGGCAGGAATGCATAGGAAAGAAGGACACAGGGAAAAGGTAACCACAGGGAGCAACTGGGAAGAGAGCTGCTGGAGATTGCAATGAATGTCATGAAACAAAAATGTATATGAACTGCTGTATGGAAAATGAATTTGCTCTGTAAATGTTCACTCAAATCACAATTGGAAAAAAAAAAATAGCTACATAAATAATGGTTTGCTATTTGAAAGAGAAGTATATTGTCTGAAGTTCTACTTTTTAAAAAGTTGAAATATCTACTCAAGATCCTACATACACATGCGTGCGGGCACACATGCGTAAAAAAAAGTTCTGGGCCTTCACATATTTTAGTTTTGTATGAACATTCAAGACATGGAGTCATGATAGCCTGCCATCCTCTAGGGTGGGTTAATAAGAACTGGGAGTTAATACAAGGAATGACTGTGATATAAAACGGTCTGAAAAATAAAGTGAAGAGTGAATTAGGTGAGACACCAAAGGATGCTACTGTCTGATCTCACCTATATGAAATATCCAGAACAGACAAATGCACAGAGACGGAAGTTAGTGGCTCCTGGGGCTGGGGGAGTAGGGGCAATGGGGAGCTATTACTGAAGGGGCACTGAGTTTCTGCTTGGGGTGATGAAAAACTTCTGGAAAAGAATAGTGTTGATGGTGGCACAACATGGTGAATGCAGTATCAGGGTATATGGTACTGCTTAGAAGTAGTTAAGATGGAAATGTTCTATCACATAGATTTTACCACTGTAAGATTAAAAATAATAGAATGAGTAGATAATACCTCTTTGCCTATTTCTCACTCTTCTTATTAAATGTCCCCCCCACCCTATGGAGGCAGTGCACCCGATGAGTGAAGACCACAGGATCCAAGGTGTAACAAGGAGGGGGTGGTGAGTACAATACAGAAGATGCACTATCTGAAGAATTCTAAAACAGTTAAAAACTTGCTCAACATCATGTGCTTTGAATCATCACTGTGCTCTACCAATTCTAAATCATAGCAGTGATAAAATACTCCTCCCTGCCCCACCTTAGTCCCTCACTGCCCAGGGCCCATCTTCCCATCAGAGTTCTCCCCAGAAAACCCCTAAAGTTGGATCACAATCATGATTAGATGGTGGTGTAGACTGAATTGTGTTCCCCAAAACATGTATGAAGTCCTGACCCCTATACCCGTGGATGTGACCTATTTGGAAATAGGGGGTTTCTTTTGCTCTGTTAATGAAGTCAGACCAGAGTTTGATGGGTCTTGTAGCATAGTGGCTAAGACACTAGCCTGCTAATCAGACGGCTGGCGGTTCAAACCCACCAGCCACTCCTCGGAAGGAATGTTGGGCAATCCTACTTCCGTAGTGATACTGCCTCGGAAACCCAAGGAGGGGTCGCTATGAGTCGGGTTTGACTCGACGGCACATAACAACAACAACAACAACACCTAATCACTTCTGAGTTATATAAAAAGAACAGACACAAACAGACGGATACACACACACACACAGGGAAAGACAGGCATCAAGGAACACCAAGGAACGTCAAGGAATACCAGGGGCTCCCCTAAAGCCAATGCCCTGATTTGGACTCTGGCCTCGGAACTGAGAGACAATACATTTTTGTTCTCTGAGGCCATCCATGGTATTTTTTTATAGCAGCCCTAGGACACAAAGATAGACTCTAGTGTGTCGCCTGAGTTCTTACTCTCTTGCTCCACTGTGAGCTCCCTGAGGACTGGAACTGCCCAGCACAGGGCCAGCACAGAAGAGGCACTGGATAAATACTGAATGAATGAGCAACAAATGTATGAACAACGATCTTTACACTATGTCATGTGGGGGAGATGTTTTGTACCTCTGTTTTCTTATCATTTTACTAAGATAATACAAAAATAAGGCAAAATGGCCTCTCTCCCTAGATTTAGTCTTCATTCAATTAACAAGGAGCACTTAACAGGCCATAAGGAGCTCTGGTGGCATAGTGCCTAAGGCACTTGATTGCTAACCAGAAGACTGGCAGTTTAAACCCACCAGCTACTCCTCGGAAGGAAGACTGGGCAATCTACTTCCATAGAGATACTGCCTTGGAGACCCAAGGAGGGCTTGCTATGAGTTGGGTCTCACTTGACAGCACTGAGTTTGGTTTTGTCTTTTAACAGGCCACAGAAATACAGACCCCCAAGAAAGCAGAGCATCAGTGACCCATGTATGTGTGTGTTCTGGAAAGCAACTAATTTTCTCTCATATTCACACCTACTTGTTGTTGTTGTTGTTGTTGTTATGTGCCGTCGAGTCAGCCCTGACTCATAGCGACCCCTCCTTGGGTTTCCGAGGCAGTATCACTACGGAAGTAGGATTGCCCAACCTTCCTTCCGGGGAGTGGCTGGTGGGTTTGAACCGCCAGCCTTCTGGTTAGCAATCAAGTGCCTTAGCCACTATGCTACCAGAGCTCCCCACACCTACTTAGCAGGGGAAAAAAAGTTATTTACTTAATGGACAAGAAAAAAAAAACAGCAAATAAGATTGTGGTCATCAGCCCGACCAAACAGAATCTGAAAGCTTCCAGAAACTGTGATCTAATTATGGAATTTTCCAGCAGATTAAAGAATCTCCACATGGCCATCTTACTAACGAACCTGATGCTACTGTGTCAGAGAACAGGGAAAGCAGCAACCTCAAAAGCACAACAGACTGACAATACACTTCCTTCTGCCTCCAATCATACTGAGTCGAGGGCCCTAGGGTCAGGCCACCCTTTCCAGACAGCCATGAGGAAGACCTACAGTCACCGCAGCCCCCGCTCTTATAAAGGACAGCCCTCACAGCAGAATCAAAAGCTTGCATGTCCTAAACATCCATAAGCCGTGCAACAAACAGCCACTCCTTTTGGAAAGGTGTCAGAAACCAGATGATGGCTGTCATTATCACTGTTCACCATCATCTCAATTCCTTCACGAACGTTGTGTGAGTTAGGTGAAAGAGGAAGCCAACAGGGACTGCATGTGCACTGGCAGATGGGCCCTGAGGGTTTACTGGACAGCAGAGAATGACAATTGCTCCTTACAGGGCTGGCTAGCCCACCAAAGAAAACTTTTCTTGTTGCAGGCCCAAGAGAACTGCAGAGTCAGGTTTGATTCCTGGGGACCTTACATGTGTCAAAGGAGAACTGAGCTCTGTGGAGTTTTCAATGGGTCATTTTTTGGAGGTAGATCCTTCAGGCTTTTCATCTAAGGCACCTCTGGGTGGACTCTGGGTGGTCTTGAACCTCTAACCTTTCAGTTAGCAGCCGAGTATGTTAATCGTTTGTACTACCCCTGCCACCCACAGTAACAGTTGCTATGGAGTCGATTCTGGTTCGTGGTGATCCTGTGTGTGTTAGAGCACAGCTGTGCTCCACGAGGTTTCTAATAGCTGGTTTTTCAGAAGTAAATAGCCAGGTCTTTCTTGCCAGGATTCTGACTTGTTATTTCTCCTTAGAAGAAATTCCTCTAGTGAGGAATTGTATTTCAGAAGAGAAAATTACAGACATGGCTAAGACTTGACAGGCCACTTAAGGGAAAGTTTGTATCAGACACAACACAACCCTCAAACTTAGGAGAGCCTGACATTTTCATTTCATTAGCTTTAAGCAAAGATGTCACTTTGAGGACCAAGGTACACCTGACCCAAACCATGTTATTTTCAATTGCTTCACATGCATGCAAAAGCTGTGTGATGATGAGTAAGGAAGACCGAAGAAGAACTGAAATGTTTGAGTTACAGTGTTGGTGAAGAATACTGAATATGCCATGGACTGCCAGAAGATCTCTCACACAAAGTACAGCCAGAGTGCTCTTTAAAAGCAAGGATGCTGAGACTTCATCTTAATATACACTGGACATGTTAACTGGAGAGACCAATCCCTGGAGAAGGACACCATGCTTGGTAAAGTAGGTCAGTGAAAAGGAGGAAGCCCCTCGACAAGATGGACTGACACAGGCTGCAACAAAGGGCTGGAGCATGGCAATGACTGTGAGGATGGTACAGGGCTGGCACTCTTTCATTCTGCTGCACAGAGGGTTGCTATGAGTTGGAACCCACTCGACAGCACCTGACAACAATGATCAGCTTTCTGTGACCCATCGTGACTTCCTCCTTAAACAGAAGATTCTCTAAGGCTGGCCTTGGACCTGGAGGCCCAATCCTTGCATCCTCCCTGTGTATCTGTGGCACAGAAGCCATCTGGGGTGGCTGTGCAGGAGTCCCATAAGCAGAACAGACTAGCACACACAGACTAAATCGACTGCCACAGAGAAAGGGAAAAATGAGCGTGCTCATCTGCAAAGAGCCGCGTCTGGAGTTAGCAGCTGCCATGGAGTCGGCTCCGACGCACGTGCCCCTGTGTGTGTCAGAGCACAACTGTGCTCTACAGGGTTTCCAGTGGCTGTTATTTTGGAAGGAGATCACCAGGCCTTTCTTCTGAAGTGCTCCTTGCTGGACACCAACTTTAAACCTCTCAGTTAGCAGTTGAGCTCATTAACTAACCATTTACACCATCCAAGCTACCACAGTGGCTAAAAGAAAAACCCAGAAGACCTTGAAGAGGTTCACTGCCCCAGTGGCACACTGACTAGGACAGTGCTTTCCAGACTCTGATCTCACAGACCAGGAAAAGACATTTAAAAAAAAAAAAAAGTGGGGGGAGGTAGGGGTACAGAAGGACAGGAATAAAGCTGGCAACTTTTTTTATATGGCTAAGTAAGAGCATTTCCAAAAGCAAGGAATTCCTGATACCTAATAAGATAATCACTTATTTAAAGAAAAAGAGTTGGAAGGGTACAGGCTCAATAAAAACAGATTTTTGAACCAAGTAAATCAGCTTTAAGAAAACTCCCGCCCTTACTTCTCTCAGCTCTCTGTAAAGCAGCCCTGGTGATACCCCGTCTATCCACAGTCACTGCCAGACACATCCCAGGAAACAAGATGAGGTGAGGACCTCGCATCCACCATTGTTGCCTACGCTGAAGGACACACTAAGAAAACACGAATTAGAGCATAAAGTGTTTAAAGGGAAGGAAAGTATCACTATCAGTATTTTTCTGTGATGACCGTCTACCCAGAAACTCTCAAATAAGCAACTATAAAATTACTAGAATTACAGAGTCTGCTCAACTGGCCAGAATCAAAACAAATACACCACAACACAGCAGCAGAACCTGTATAAAAAAATAATCTCTTCAGTCTTCAACAGACATTGATGTCTCCCTAATTCCTTTTCAAGAAACTAAATGAAGGCTGTTAACCCTTAGAGCCCAAAGCAAATATATCTATTGTAAAACCCCTTTCCTGAGGAAAGAAACTGCTGAAAAATGTTTAAAATACGTTCCTACAAAGGAGCGCTGGTGGCACAGCAGTGAAGAGCTCTGCTGCTAACTGAAAGGTCAGCAGTTCAAATCCACCCAGCAGCTCTGTGGGGAGGAAGACCTGGTGATCTGCTCCCATAAAGATGACAGCCTAGAAAGCCCTGTGAGGCAGTTCTCCTTGGTCACATGGCATCACTACGAGTCAGAATCAACCTGATGGCAGCTAACAACAAGGACAACAAAGTCCCTATAAACCCTCCAAAGAAAAAAGCCAGCTTCCGTCTACTGACAGACAGCAGCCCCTGACCAGTTTGCCCGAAAATGGGCAACCAGGGCTCAATTATCCATCAGTACTGTGGGCGATGGGTTTGGGCAGGCAGTCCAGTGCACCACGAGTTGGTCTGACTACATACAGAGCACCTGCCCAGAGTGAGAAGCCTCCATTCAGGACCTAGCTCGCCATTAATCAGATGTGCTCCTGGGACAAGTCACATCATCTTTCTCAGCCCAGAATTACCCTGGAGCTCACGGGAACCAAACACATTATCTTGGAAGTCCTAACAGTGCAGCTTGGTGACTTATACCAAGCACAAGGATGCATATGTCTCCCACTTTGTCTGAAAAACTGAAGTGGATTTTGGATTCTACTGCTATTAAGGAAATAAATGTGTTCCCCCCAAAATATGTGTTAAAACCCTAGCCCCTATATTTGTGATATGACGTTGTTTGGAAATAGGGTATTTCTTTTGTTATGTTCACAGGATCATACCAGTACAGAGTAACCACTAAATCTCATCACTTCTGAGTTGCTAAGAGACCAGAACAGACACAGACACAAGGGAAGACAGACACCAGGCTGCAAGGATCACTCAAACTAGGAGAGAGACCCACAGAAGGAAGAGACACAGCCGAGACCCTGTCTCAGACTTCTCATTTCCCAAACTACATAAAGATAAATGTCTATTATTTAAAGCCACCCACTTACGGGATTTCTGTTACAGCAGCGCAAGGTAACACACAGATCCTTCTTTTAACATTTAAGAACTCTTACAACTACTGATGACAACTGTGTCTCCCTGAGATGGGAGCTAGGTTTGTGTTGCTTCTTATTGCCCCACCCCGCCGCCGGACAATCCTGTGAGGATTCCTAGCACGGCTGCAAAGGGGCTGTGGCTGCCCCCATCCTGCATCTGCTCGAAGTCACTTCTTTCTGATGCTCTTAGCCAACAGGCTGTCCTGGTGCCGAGTCACACTAAAGAAAGGAGAAGAGGCTGCCCTGTGAAACACAGGCACTGCCAGGCCGCTCACTGCACTGCTGGAACATCTGTGGGCAGGCCACCCAGGAGTCAGAGGCTTTTGCTGTTTTTATTTCAATTTTATCATGGTAAAACATCAGTTAACTGCTTGGCTCCTAACCAAAAGGTCAGCAGTTCGAACCCACCCAATAGCTTTATAGGAGAAAAGACCTGACAATCAGCTTCCATAAAGATGATAGCCAAGAAAACCTTATGTGGCAGTTGTACTCTGTCACACGGGATCATTATGAGCCTGAATCAACTCTATGGCACTTGAAAAAAGCAACAAAACATACAACACAATGTGTCCTTTTAACTATTATTAAGCGTACAATCCAGTAACATTAATTATAGTCACTATTGCCATTCTACCATCATCACGATGCGTTTCCAAAAGTCTGTCATTGTGTCCAATGGAACCTCAGTGTCCCTTAAGCAATGACTCTCCAGCCCCCTTTCTCAAGCCCCTGGCCACCACTAATAAACAGGTGTCTCCATAGAATGGCCTATTCTAGATTATTTCATATAAGTGGAGCCATACACTATTGGTCCTTTTGTGAAGGACTACTTTTGCTCAGTATGATGTTTAGAAGCTCTAGTGGCATAGCGCCTAATGCATTTGACTGCTAATCAAAAGGCTAGCAGTTCAAACCCACCAGCTTACTCCCCAGAAGGAAGGTTAGGCAATCTACTTCTGTAGAGATACTGCTTCAGAAACCCAAGGAAGGGTTGCTATGAATCTAATTGACTCAACACCAGTTAGTTTTTTTTGTCTGTTTGTTTTTTGGATGTTCTCAAGATCCATCCATGATTGCAACATGTATCAGAACGTCATTTCTCTTTATGGCTAAGTCCCATTGTATGGATGGACCACACTGTTTCTCCATTCTCCTGTTGCTGGAAGCTCGGGTGGTTTCCACCTTTTGGCTACTGTGAATCATACAGCAACGATACTGATGCACAAGCATCTGAGTCAGGATGAGGGCTTCTTACTGAGCTCTGCCTGACCCCTGGCCCTCAGCAGGCTGAAGGCACTGTAGTGCTATCCAAGGAGCAGTCACCGGGGTACCTTTTCCCTGTGCTCCAAGTCCCAGATGCCAGAATTGGCTTCTGTTCCTGCCTGTACCTCAGTTTCAGATCCAGGGGTACTAGGATACCCCTCAACTCTGCTTTTATTTGACAGAAGCAGCCTTCCTCCACACCTGCTTTTGTTTTGTCTGCTTTGTTCAATGGTATATCCCCAGCACACAGTAGGCCCTCAATGCATGCGTATTTAGTAAATGAATGCATTCTAGTTACATTCATAATCGTAAATGGGCAACAATGACATTTACATAGTGTCTTGCCAATTGCTGTGATGCTGGAAGGGATGCTACCAGTATTTCAAATACTAACAGAGTCACGAAGGTGGACAGGTTTCAGTAAAGCTTCCAAACCAAGAGACAGTCTAAGAAGAAAAGCCTGGTGACCTACTTCTAAAAATCAGCCAAAGGAAACCTCATGAATCACACATGATAGTTAAGGTTGGGTGTCAACCTGGCTGGGCCATGATTTTCAGTGGTTTCGCAGTTATGATGCAGTCATGCCCCATGATGAGATCTGATATGAGCACCTCCATGATGAGATCTGTTGTGAGCAGCCAATCAGCTGAAAGGGAGTCTCCTTGGGGGTGTGACCTGCTTCCTATACATATATATACAGACACACACACACACATATATGTATGTATACATATATGTACATATGTGTGTGTGTGTGTGTGTGTGTGTGTATGGAGGTTCTGGCAAAGATCTCTGGCTTTTTGCTCTATCTAGATCCTGCATCAGGCTCATCAACTGACCTCCAATTCTTGAACTTGACTCAACGGCCTGCCATATATATTATTTGCTGATCCTGGGATTATTGCCTTTGCAGCCTGTAAGCCAACAGCCTGCTGTTTCACCCGCTGATCCTGGATTAGTCAGGCTCCAAACCAGCAGCCTGATTGTATTGCCTGCTGATCCTGGATCCACCAGCCCCTGCAGCTGTGAGTCAGGAGAAGCCTCCGGCCTGACATCTGGCCACAGACTTGGGACTTGTCAGCCTCTACAATGGCATGAGCCATTTCCTTGAGATAAATGTCTATCCCTTTTTATATATAAGCTTCACAGGTTTTGCTTCTCTAGAGAACTCAGCCTAAGACCCTATACAGTGCTGGATGATGCAGACATACCAACCATCGTGAAGATGATGCAGGACTGGGCACCATTTTGTTCTGTTATAAATAAAGTTGCCCCAAGTCAAAGCCAACTCCATGGCAACCAGCAGCAGTAACATATTCCAAGCATACTGTATGCCTTCAATGCATGCTTACTTCATAGATGAACTCATCCCACCCAGGTGCATAATTGTAAATGGGCAACCTTATCATGAGACTTGTCAGTCTGAAACCAAAATCACCACCAGGAGGAACGAAATCACTTCTGTTGCCATTTGACCCTCACTGTGGCTGGAATCAGACTACACATCAGGTGGCAGGAGCTTCCAGGAAGCAGTCAGGAGGGTGACTGCCACGGGGACAGAAAGAAAATGCAGGGGACGGCTCAGAGCCCTCGCATATTTATTTCTGCTTGCTTGCTGTGCACCTCTCCCTTGTCAGCCTGGTACAACATGTTTATTTAAGAGATAATGTGGCCGTGGAGGAGTGCGCCTGGCAATAAACAGCTTTTGCAGGCAATTAAATGCAGAAGTGAAATTGAGCTGCTGGCCAGCGGAACCAGCCATCCATCCTGAGTTTCTTCCAGTGTCACAAATGTTGTCCCTGTTTCACAACAGGACAAGGTCTATGATTGGCCCATGCATCTTCATCACCTGGAGCAGAGCAAAGGCAGGGAGACCAGCTCTCGGTTACCACAGAGACACTCAGAATTTGGGGTGATGACCCAGTTGTTGTTATTTGCCATCGAGTAGGCCCCGACTCATAGCGACCCCTCCTTGGGTTTCCGAGGCAGTATCACTACGGAAGTAGGAATGCCAACCTTCCTTCCGAGGAGTGGCTGGTGGGTCACTGGTTAGCAGTCAAGTGCCTTAGCCACTATGCTACCTGGCAGCTCTCTAATCAATGGGTCTGCAGTTACTAAAAAAAAAATAAGTTGCCATCAAGTCAGCCTCGACTCTCAGCACCCCTCTGTGTGTGAGAGCAGAACTGGGTTCTACAGGATTTCCAATGGCTTGTTTTTCAGAAGTAGATCACCAGGTCTTTCTTCCAAGGCACCTCTGAGTGAATTGAAGCTGCCAACCTTTCGGTTAGCAGCCAAGGGTGTGAACCACCTGCGACACCCAGAGACTCCTTACACTTATTAAATCTGTTCCTGTCTGAGTTGATTCTGACTTATAGCAACTTGACAAAAAACAGAAGAATTGCCCCATAGGGTTTGCTGAGCTGTCTTCTTTATGGGAGTAGATGCCAGATCTTTTCTCCCATGGAGCTGCTAATGGGCTTAAACTGCTGACCTTTCAGTTAGCAGCCAAGCAGTTAACCACTGCACCACCAAAAACCAAAAAAACCTATTGCCATTGAGTTAATTCCAACTCACAGCAACTCCACAGGGCAGGGCAGAACTGCCCCATAGGGTTTCCAAAGCTGTCATCTTACAGAAGCAGCTCCCCAGGCCTCTCTTCTCTGCTACCACCGGGTATGTTCAAACCACTGACCTTTTCTGTCAGCAGCCAAGTGCTTAATCACTGTGCTGGTAGGGCTCCTTTTGCATTTAAGAGTAGGCACTCCACAACGGTTGCTGTGAGTTGGAATTGACTTCATAGGAACAGGTTTGTGTTTGGTTTAGGCACTCAGTCATTATCTGGGGCTCGCTTAATACAGGGAGAGGAGCCTTGTTGGAAGTCTCAACTTCACAATAAAAAGTCGGTGGTTTCTTTCTGCAAATAATCAAGCACCTTCCTCGCTGATCTCTATGAAGTCGAGCTCAAAAAAACAACGAAATTTATCTCCAGCACAGTCAGGCTTTTCTAGGACTCAGAAAGGCGCTCTTTGTTGGAACTCTTCACCCACTCCCCAGCATGCACAGTCACTCAGCCTGGAGCCCCATGAGGGAGGAGGATGACGTCAGATGAGGCCTTGGGCTGAAGAGTTAGCAGAGAGCCGGCTGAGCAGTGGCAAGTCAGGTAATGAATGGGGTCTAGTCTCTGAGTGAGGCTCTTCAGGGTGAGGCCTGGTGGAGCTAGAGCAGCAAGGTGCTCCCCAAGTACTGCTATGGGCCATCTTCCTAGAACAAGATAGCAAAGTAGGCCAGCAGCCCCTCCTCCCCCAGGAGGGGCCAGGCACCTTCCAAAGGGCATAGCCAGAGCACATTCCTGAGCCAGCCAGGCCAGAAGGAAACTCCCCACCACAGACTCCCAGTTCCTTAGAACCCTCTGACCTCTACTGTACTGATGATGTGCTTATAAAGGGAGCCATTCAGTTCCTAAGTCAGGCATTCTTTATCCCTGAAATGTAATATTGATACCAGCAACCACTTGCCATAGAGTGGTCTCTACTCATGGTGCCCCCATGCGTGTCACAGCAGAACTGCGCTCCAAAGAGTCTCCAATGCTGATTTTTCAGAAGTAGATCACCAGGCCTTTCTTCTGAGGCACCTCTAGGTAAACTAGAATCTCCACACTTAACAGGCGAGCATGTTCATCATTTGCACACCCAGGGGTTCCTGACATTTTATGAGATTTCTGACTCTGCTACAAAACTCATCTTGAGCTGATTGTCTCTCTTTCATAAAAACACTTTCGCTTTCTCTTTCTCTCATGCAACAGGTTCACAGTCTCTCCTTGTTTTGGTTACCTCTGTGCTGCTCAACAGAAAATACCATAAATGGGATGGCTTTAACAAATAGAGGAGTTTATTCTCTTATAGTTTGGAGGCTTTAAGTCTGAGTTCAAAGTGCCAGGCTCTAGGGGCTGGGTGAAAGCCCCTCAAACTTGGGCTTCAGCTCTCCTTCCTGCTCCCAGCTCAGTGGAGTTAGAGATGTTTCTTCACTCAGACAGCTGCTGACTGCTGAGACTGACAAGCCCAAGGCTGACAAGTAAAAAAGCACAGTCCCAATGTTACCAAACAACACAGCAAGCCACTAACTCAAGTCCACTGAAAGTCCCAAGACTGGCAGAGCATGGCAGGCTGCTGAACAACGACACGGCTACATGCAGGGTTCAAGCGTGCCATAAGCTAGAGACCATTCCCAAAGCTGCTTCTTATATATAGGAAGCAGATACAGCCCAAAAGCAGCTACTCAGCTGCTTGTGGTAGATCTCACCATGGAGATGACTGCCAGTCTTATCATGGGGAATAACTACCACCAGCTGTCCAGCCACTCAACCAGGCCCAGCCAAATTGACGTACAACCTTAACTACCACACTCCCCTTCCTACTTTCTCCTCAAAGCCAGGCAGCAGCCAGAAATCCAGGATGTATAGCTCCAACTGTATAGCCCATGGTTCTGGGCAATCTGTGGGAGAAGGTGCCTTTTTTAGACCCACAATAGCAGTCAACCTAAAAACTGCCCCAAACCATCAAACTCAAATGGCCCTTTCAAAAGCCCGAAGGGACCCAGCGTAAACACCTGTCAGCCATCGCACTTCTTTAGCACTCATGTTAGATCTAAATTGTAATACCAACAGACTTTAAGTGCCTTCCAAAAAAATATGTTGTTGTTAGGTGCCATCAAGTCATTTCTGACTCATAGTGACCCTGTGTACAACAGAACAAAACACTGCCTGGTCCTGCATCACCCTCAATATCTTTGCTATGCTTGAGCCCACTGTTCCAGCCACTGTTCCAGCCACTGTGTCAATCTATCTCATTGAGAGTCTTCTCCTTTTTCACTGACCCTCTACTTTACCAGGCATGGTATCTTCTTCAAGGACTGGTTCCTTCTGACAATGTGACCAAGTTACATGAGATAAAGTCTGGGTACTCCCACTTCTAAGGAGTCTAAACATAAAACATAGAGAAAACTTATGACAATGTGTGCTGTTGTTGGGGACCACAGAATCAATTCTGACTCAGTGACCCCAGATGACAAAGTAGAATTGCCTCATAGGGGTTTCTAGGCTGTAATCTTTACAGAGCAGATTGCCAAGTCTCTCTCTTGTAAAGCTGCTGGGTGGGTTTGAACTGCCAACCTTTCAGTTAGCAGCTAAGCATGTAACCATGGTGCCACCAGGGCTCCTTTTTTTTTTTTTTTTAATTACCTCGCAATTCTGACACCAGCTAGCTTTAAGTTTCTTCCAAAAAATAAAATATGATTCAAAACATAAAACATATGGAGAACAGGAAAATTTGCAACCCTGAGGATTAAAGCTGACATTTTAATAAGCCCAAGAGGTCAGATTCCTTGAGAGTAGCAAGAGAACCCAGAGTAGCGTGACTTGAATATTAACAACTGTCCCACACCTAAGCAAGGGAGAGGAAATGCAATACTACTCTATTGCTCAAAGGAAAATTTCAGCTCACATTTTCAAATGTGGGCATACGGAAGTCAAAGTCTTGCCCTAAACTACCAAATAAATGTGTCACATTTTGTTGGAATCAAATCTCACTCTGCTGAGGAGGAAATGTAATAACTGCCTCCATGAACAACTGCCTCCTCTGCCACGAGAACAGAAGAACTGCATGGTGTCTGGCTGCCATTACTAAATACTTTGATTAAAGTTTCTATAGAAGAATCCTGATCGAAAGGGGGAAAAAGTAGAACAGAATTTCAGATTCTCATAGAATTCAGACTTTCTGGAGCCATGGAGGCTGGATGAACCCTCGAAATGATTGCCCTGAGATAATCTTTAAACCTTAAACCAAAAATATCCCCTGAAGTCTTATTTAAACCAAACAATAGTTTAGCTTAATTAGTAATGAATGTCTATCTTAAACACTGGGCTCTTTTCAGATCTATTTGTATGGGATCAAATTGACAAGAACAAGACAGACAAGAATCTTCTGGGGAGGTAAGATGCTAGTAGGGGAGGAACAACTTGGAAATGGAGGGCGAGAATGGTGACACAACTCGAAGAATATTATCAATGTCACTGAACTGTAAATGCAGAAATTGTTGAACTGGTGCATGTTCTGATGTGTATATTCTGAACAACAAAAAAGGAAATCCATTTTTAAGTTGAGAAAACCTGAGCACAATCCATGCTTCCAAAATGGGGCTGGTTCTCACAGAATCAGAATAACTCAGGTTTGGAAGGGGGCTGGAGGTCCCGACTATAACCTTTCACCTGGTACAGCAAGCACCCCCACTTCGTGGTGGCCCAGCCTCTTTCAGTGCCTGGAGTCAGCAGGATGGAAAGGTTCAGACAGGAGACAGGATAGCCCTGCAAGAACACGCCTTCTCTCCTGGAGCAAAATCCTTTCTTTTACCCCAAATAGCAAACGTTCTTGACTGCACACTCTTTTCCAAACACATACTGAGCAGATAAAAGCCTGGCATCTGCAAAAGATAGAAACCTAGACTTCCATCAACTGAAGAATGGATAAACAAACTATGGTACATACACACAACGGAATACTATGCAACCCTAAATAATAACATAGACTCTACAAACTACCGCATTAATGTGGATGAACTTGGAGGACATTATGCAGACTGAAATAAATCAACCACAGAAGGACAAATATTGTATTAATCTGTTATTGTAAAGAGTCAAGGGAAGGTTTATATATGGAAGGAAATTTTCTTTGTTGGTTAACAAGCGTGGGAGGGGAGTGGAGAGAATACTGTTAGATAGGTAGAGACAAGTATTGATTTGGGTGAAGAGAAGGGCAATGTACCAAATGTGAGTGATCAACATGGTGGCATTGTAGAGGAAGGCACAGAGAGGTATATGGGAAGTACAGACAACAAAGATGGACCCTTTTGCACATATAGTACTGCGTTGTCAGTGAAGGCAAACATGTATATACGGGTGGACAGATGGGTAGACAGGCTGAACTATTAGGTATGGCTATGCAGGGGGAAGTATGCCCAAGATCATGTATAGGGTTGGCAGAAAATGTTTCTACAAGTGTATTTGTGTCTGTAAGACTTCCCAGGTATATAGTAGAGCTGACAAGAGACAAGGTTGTGGTCACTTCTTGGGCACAGTAAGCTACCCAGAGTGACCGAGTAGTTGAACCTGTGGGCTTGGGACCATAGTCTCAGGGGACATCAAGCACAACTGGTATAATACATTATACAGAACATTGTTCCACCTCCTACTATGGCAAGTAGCAACTGGGATCTTAAAAGCTTTCAATCAGCCATCTAGATGCAATGATGGGTCTCTCCTCATCCAGAGCAAAGAAAAATGAAGAAAACCAAAGATTCATGGAAACAATTAGTCCAAAGCAACTGGTACACCATGCAATCCTCAGCCTATACAATTATGAGACCAGAAGAACTAGATGGTGCCCCACTACCACTGTCAACCACTCAGAGGGGGGATATATATATGAGATCCTGGATAGAGAGGGAGAACAATGTGGAACAAAACTCAAAATCATTTGGAAAAAAAGAAAAAGGACCAGGTTTGCTGAACTGATGGAGCCTGATGGAACCATTCAGACTATGGCCCCTAGATGCCCTTCAGGTCTGGAAGTGAACTGACACCTTGGGCTTCCAGCCAAATAAAAGACAGACATATGAGGTGAACATTTATACTAGGTAGATACACTCCTTGGAGAGAACAATCATGGGAAAACAGAAGGGCTGTGTATGCACAGGAAGACAGCTCAGGGGGCAGGAGTGCACAGTGAAGAGGTAACTATGGGGAAGAAGTGGGAGGAGAACTGTTGCATTGTGGTAAATTGTAGTCAATGTCATGAGACAAAGTGTATGTGAACTGCTGTATGGAAAGTGAATTTGCTCTGTAAACTTTCATCCAAATCACAATTAAAAAACAAAAAAAACAAAAAACCTGGCCTTTGCTGTTAGCTCAGAAGGCACCCAGGTTGGCCCAACAGGAGAATGTGCCACCTCTTTGCCTTACTTTTGTCTGTGGAGTCACACAGACCACAACACTCCTTCCCAGGGCACAAAGGCATCACTGAGCTCACTGCACCCAGAAGGCTGCACCCAGCATTTCTAAGCTTCTCCCAGAAAGTGAGAGACAAGGTAGACGAGGTAGGCCTCAGATAGATGGTTGGGTGTCTGTGAGTATGGTGTTCCTATATCCAGTCCTTTCTCGGGTTACCTGCCACTGGTTTCCTGTCTCACCAGGCATGTAAGGTGCTCTCTGTGTGTGTTAAAAGTGTGTGTGTGAGGGTACCTGTGAGTGTCTGAGTGTGGTGTTTGCATATCCAGTCTACTCTCAAGTAATCTTACCTGCTACTGGTTTCCCGTCTGATCAGGCATGTAAGGTGCTCTCTCTGTGTGTTAAGAGTGTGTGTGTGAGGGTATCTGTGTGTCTGAAAGTGTGGTGTTTGCACATCCAGTCTACTCTCGGGTAATATCTTACCTGCCACTGGTTTCCTGTCTGACCAGGCACATAAGTTGCCGGCAGGTTCCGCAGGCTATTCTTCACAGGGGACCCCCCAAGGGGATTCCCCATGTCCCCGTGTGAGGAGTCAGTGGCCAGGGCCATGGAGTACTGTGGGTAGTTGTACAGGTTGTTGTAGTAAGGGAACAGAGACGGCTGGTAGAAGCTGCTGTAGTAGGTGGAGTCAGGAACCAGGTCGGGTGCGTTCTCCATGTGCCCTCTGCTGGTGGCAGCAGGGATATCCTGGATGGCCATCCGTCCCTCTGAAAAGAGGAAAAAAGAGAAAGACCACATGATGAGTGACGGCTCCTCAAGACTTTCCCTCTAAACCCTGACAGAGCAAGGTAGCTGAGTATGTAGGTAACAAAATCGTCTGCAGCTTCTCCTGCTGCCAAAATAAAGGAGGGTTTCTCAGGCTGGCTTGCCTCTCCCTAGGGGCACAGCTGAAGGGCTCTGGCTGACGATCTGTACTGGGAAACCAAACACATTTCGGAGGTGGTTTTAATTACATAAAGCCAGACAGTCTAAGCTCCACCCAGAAACTCCAATCTTAAATTGCAGATCAAGTCTAGCTAAGCTGGCTGTCGTAATGTTCTTACAACAAAATTACAGGCATATCTCATTTTACTGCACTTTGCTTTACCGCACTTTGCAGATACTGCTTTAAAAAAAAAAAAAAATGAAGGTTTGTGTCAACCCTGTAGAAGCTCTAGTGGCGCAGTGGTTAAGACATTCAGCTGCTACCCAAAAGGTCTGTGGTTCAAACCCACGAGCTGCTCCACAGGAGGAAGATAAGGTAGTCTGCTTCAGTAAAGACTAACAGCCTAGGAAACCCTATGAGGCAGTTCTACTCTGTCCCACTGGATTGCTATGATTAGGAATCAAATCAATGGCAGTGGATTTGTTTTGTTTTTTGGTAACCCTTTACTGAGCAAGTCTATAGGTGTCCTTCTTCCAACAGCATGTGCTCACTTTGTGTTACATTTTGGTCATTCTCACAGTATTTCAAACTTTCTCATCACGCTATTGCACACTTCATAGACTACCACCAAACCAAACACACTGCCATTGAGTCAGATCTGACCCATAGCGGCCACTCTTTGGGTTTCTGAGGCAGTATCACGACGGAAGTAGATTGCCTGACCTTCCTTCCGAGGAGTGGCTGGTGGGTTTGAACCACCAGCCTCCTGGTTAGCAGTTAAATGCCTTAGGCACTATGCTACCAGAGCTCCTTCATAGACTACGTTGTTGTTGTTGTTGTTATGTGCCGTCGAGTCGGACCCGACTCATAGCGACCCCTCCTTGGGTTTCCGAGGCAGTATCACTACGGAAGTAGGATTGCCCAACCTTCCTTCCGAGGAGTGGCTAGTGGGTTTGAACAGCCAGCCTTCTGGTTAGCAGTCAAGTGCCTTAGCCACTATGCTACCAGAGCTCCCTCATAGACTACAGTAGAGTATAAATGTAACTTTAATATGCACTGGGAAACCAAAACATTCATATAACTCACTTTACTGGGATCTTCACTTTATTGCAGTGGTCTGGAACCCACAATCTCTCTGAGGAATGGCTGTCATTGCATTTCCCTTTAAATAAAGTAAATAAATATTCATACTGGGGCTCTCTACCTCCAGTGGTGAGAAAGATAGGTCAGAAAGTCAAAGCCAGATGCTAGGGGTTTAAGCAAACATTGTTTCTCCTTTACTTCCTTCTATGCTGATACAGAAGCCTGCAGAAATCTGGATAACAGTATGGACCAAGGGCAGGCAAGCTTCTTCTGTAAAAGTCCAGACAGTAAGGATTTGAGAGCCTGTGGGAGATATGGCCACAGTCTCGGCATGACTGTGTTCCAGTAAAACTTTATATATATGCTGGCACTGGCCTGATGTAGTGGTCTGGCTATTTGTTGCCAGCCCCTGGTCTAGACTTTAAACTGTGTCAATCCTAAGCCATCCATCCATCCATCCAATGGACATTTCTTAAACAAGGGTCCAAGTGCTGCTGTGAGTGTCTGAAATGGCTGTATGGTGTGAGACTGGCCCTGCCCTCTGGGGGTTTACAGTCTATGACACTAGTAACCAGTTCCCACGGAGTCAACTTTCACTCAAGGTGACCGAGTGTGTCAGGGTAAACCTGCTCCATTGGCTTTGCAGTGGCCCATTTTTCAGGAGAATGCCAGGTATTTCTTCTAAGTGCTTCTGGGTGGACTTGAACACTGACTTTTTGGTTAGCAGTGGAGTGAGGTAACCACCCAGGAATTCCACCATCCACCTTGGGCTCCTGTAACTGATCACCGAACCACTAGATGAGAAACTCCAATTTCCTCACTCCACACGCTCAGTTATTGATGTCTGAACATCCCTTCTGTTGCTGTTATTGTTGTTATGTGCCCTCGAGTCAGACCTGTCTCACAGCGACCCCTCCTTGGGTTTCTGAGGCGGTATCACTACGAAAGTAGATTGCCCCATCTTCTTTCCAAGGAGTGGCTGGTAGGTTTGAACCACCAGCCTTCTGGTTAGCAGTCAAGTGCCTTAGGCATTACGCTACCAGAGCTCTTGAACGTCTCTTCTGGTCCTCTCTTATTTTAAACACCAAATTGGTGGCATGATTGGCTATTTTCAGTATCAAATTCTTTTGTTTTGTATTGAATCTTTATTATTTATCTGATTATAAAAGCAACAATATAACAGAGAAGTTATACAGTCACTTAAGTGAGAAGAGGAATTTTTGGTAAGCTGTTAAAATCTCATGGGCACTTATGAAGGCATTTTAGATGCTGTCCTTATCCTGCTGGAAAAAAAGAGACACCATCTAGGACCTGCCCTTCAAAAGCAAATGTGCAAAGTGAAGGAAACCAAATATAGAAACAGGCAAAGAAGTAAAGAGAAGCCCAAAGACAGCAGCATTCTAGGACCAGGGCATAGTTCAATGGAGTCCTAAGGAGCCCTGGTGGTGCAGTGGTGAAGCATTCAACTGCTAACTGAAAGGATGGCAGTTTGAATCAGTAGAAAAAAGACCCAGCCATCTGCTTCCTTACAAAGATGACATTAGGAAACCCTGTGAGTCAGTTCTGCTCTGTCACACAAGATTGCTGTGAGTCTGAATTGACTCAATGGCACCCAACAGCAACAAAATCTTAGGAGCTTTTTGTCATACCTCAGTTTATCAGGCATCTAAACGAAGGCAGAAATACCCGTCAAAATGACGAGAGACAGGCTTCTATAACCAGCATTGTTAACCAAACCCATTGCCAGCATGTAGATTCTGACTCCTAGAAACTCAATAGAGCAGAGGAGAACTGCCCCATAGGGTTTCCAAGGCTGTCATCCTTAACGGAAGCAGACTATCTCATCTTTCTCCCATGAAGCTGCTGATGGATTTGAATCACTGACCTTTCAGTTAGCAGCTGAGTGCAAAACAGGGTTCCTTATGAATTGGATAGTAAACCTCAAACAAGATGCTATGCCAGGTCAATGAGATGATTTGTTTTGCTATAGCTGACCACGATTAGCTAACAACACCATCACTCTCCTATTTCCCTGTATCTTATTTCCTCTTCCAAATTGTAATGAGCTTTAAGAATACACTGAGATGTCTGTTGCTGGAAAAGTACTGTTTCACTCCAACACTGAAATAATAAAACCCTATGAGTTTTATAAGATTCACAAAAACGCAACGCAACAACTGCCCTGGGAGTTGGATCCGACTCATAAAGACCCCTTTTTGGGTTTCTGAGGCAGCATCACTTTGGAAGTAGATTGCCCAACCTTCCTTCCAAGGAGTGGCTGGTGGGTTTGAACCTCCAGTCTTCTGGTTAACAGTCACTATACTGCCTAAATATTTTTACACTCTTAAAATGTTAAAGCACTCTTCAAAGTGACATTTTAAGGAGAGTGATGTTCAAAACCACTATATTTAAAGTTCCAATTTAAAATGTTTTGTCAATTTTAAAAAACAGTTATATCATTCCCAGCCCTTCTGGGCATGCTTCAGGGTGCATGGAAGTGTCCCAATTTGAAACAGACATCCATCAGACTGTTGGTGTGTGCCATGGAGTTGGTTCTGATTTATGGTGACCTTATTATAGGACAGAGCAAACCTGCCCCATGAGGTTTCCTAGGCCGTAATCTTTATGGAAGCACATCACCAGGTCTTTTCTCCTACAGTGGATGGTGGGTTTGAACCACCGACCTTTGTTTAGGTCAGCAGCTATGTGTGTTTGATCCAGTGGTCGGCAAGATGCAGTCCCTCCCCAGCGGCATCAGTATCACTTGGGAACCCGTTAGCAACGCACATGCTCAGGCCACACTCCAGACCTGCAGAATCAGAAAGTCTGTGGGTGGGGCCCAGCGGTCTGGGTTTTCACATGTCCTCCAGGTGATTCTGATGCACTACCAGGAAATCAAGTGACAGAATGCATTGGGCAAATCTGCTACAAAAGACCTCTTTCAAATGTTAAAAAGCAAAGATGTCACTTTGAGGACTAAGGTGCACCTGATCCAAACCATGGTATTCTCAATCACCTCATGTGTATGGGAAAGCTGGACAATGAATAAGGAAGACTGCTTTGGTCTGCTAGTGCTGCTCTAATAGAAAATACCACAAAAGTATGGTTTGAACAAACAGGGATTTATTCTTAAAGTTTAGTAGGCTAGAAGTCCCAGATCAAAGTGCCAGCTCTAGGGGCTAGATGAAGGCCAGTTGACCTTGGGCTTCAGCTCTGCCTCTTGCTCTTGGCCCACTGAAGCTAGAGGCTTCTCTTAACTCTGACAGCTGCTGGCTGCTGAGGCTGACAAACCCAAGGTTGACAAGTAAAATGGCACAGTCCCAAGGTTATCATGCAACATGGCAGGCCACTAGTTCAAGTCCAGAAACAGTCCCAAGATTGGCGGACAACAGGGCATGCTACTGAGATGGAAGACTCAGCCAAACCCAGGATCCAGATGTGCCAAAAAGCTCAAGGCCTTTCTCAAAGCATGTTCTTATGTACTGGAAGCAGAGCACATCCGTTAAGGTAGCTACTCAGCTATTCACAGTAGATTCCATTATGAAGGTGATTACCAGTCTCATCATGGGGAATCACTACATCCAGCTGCCCAGCCACTCAAAACCAGGCCCAGCCAAGGTGACACATAACCTTAACTACCACAAAGTGCCTCTGATGATGGGGCCTATCTCCAGGCGTTCTTCACTTATCCTGATCATGAAGAAGAACAGATGCACTTTAACTGTGGTACTGGCAAAGAACATAGAATATGCTACTGACTGCCAGAGGAATGAACAAATGTGTCTCGGAAGAAGTACAGCCAGAATGTTGTCAGGAGGGACCAGTCCCTGGAGAAGGACATTATGTTTGGTGAAGCAGAGGGCCAGTGAAAAAGAGGATGATCAGCAATGAGATAGACTGACACAGTGGCTGCAACAGTGGACTCAAGCATATAGCAACGATTGTGAGGATGGGGCACGACCAGGCAATGTTTCGTTTCGTTGCACACAGGATCGCTATGAGTTGGGACTGACTTGACAGCACTGAACAAGAAAAACACAAAGACTGAGAACGACGAGTCTACTCTGAAGAGTCAAAGCTACCGCACCATACATTCTCCCTAACAATACGTGACGCTGGGAGGCCCTGTATCACTTAGTCTTGCCTGATATCAACTAAGTACACAGAGGAATTACACTGTGGGAGCAAGCTGGGTTTCTAGTCAAATCACTGCAGAGCGGTGTAGGCCATGCTTACGCTGCTGCCGAATGCCTCTGATTATGGGGCCTATCTCTGGACGTTCTTCACTTCTCCTAACCACAAAAGATGAAGCCAATCTCTCCAAGCGCTCACTCCATCTGACAAATATTTATTAAGCCCCTACTATTTGCCAGGTGGAATCCCTGCCAACAGTTGCCTGGCTGTTCACCAAATGTTGGTGGTTTGAGTCTATCCAGAGGCTCCTCAAAAGGAAAGCTTGGCAATCTTTTTCCGAAAACAATCAGCCACTGAAAACCCCATATGGAGCACAGCTCCACTCTGGAACGCACGGGGTTACCACGAGTCAGAACTGACTCAATGGCAACTGCTTTGGTTTGGGGTTGCTCTTTGCTAGGCACTCTCAAGTGCAACACTGTCAAGCCCAGCTTCAGCAATCCTCGTAAGACTTCTGGACGACCCAGGGCAACACATGTCACAAGGACCATTTATCCCCCACCTTACATTGTATTTTTCTATTCATATTGGATCCATTCATTAGTAGTCACAGTGGAGTCCAAAGCACTACTTCAGTGTCCTCAAATACACAAAGAAAAATCTTTAAAAGAAAAAAAAAAGTGCTATTTCTTAAGAATTTGGGATTTGGGAAAATTGGGCGTGACCTGAGAAATCTACAACATAATTATCTAATTGCCACAGAAACAGTATAGGTAGGCGTCCCCTGACTCTAGTCCACACAGAGGCATCAGCAAGGTCTCAGGGGAGAGACCAGCCAAGATGGAGGCAATTTCAGAGATGGCAAGAAGGCACTCAAAGAGGAGAATAGTATCGACCGAGTCACGAGGAAGGGAAAGCACAGGACACATTCCAGGGACCATGTAGTGTTCACAGGGGGTGGGGAGGGATGAGGCTGCAGTTCACGTAAAGGGACGATGGAGGAAGAGGCTACAAAGTTCCATAAACCTGAGCTAAAAACAAACTCACTGCTGTTGAGTTGATTCCGACTCATGACGACCCCACAAGTGTTAGTGTAGAACATGGTTTTAAATGGCTCTTTTGCAGAAGCAGCTTGACAGGCTTTTCTTCTGAGAAACCTACGGGTGGACTCAAACCCCTAACCTTCCAGTTAGCAGCTGAGCGTGTAAACCATGTGCACCATCCAGGGACTAAATGTGACAGTCTTTATCAGGCCCCTTGTTCAGACTGCAAGCTTCTCCTGCCTGTTCCATGTTTAAGATACACAAGGACTTGTAAACTGCATGGTCACGATGAGTAAGGAGAAAGACCACAGAAGTCGCCATGACTTGGAATTGACTCAAAGAAAATGTGATTTTCTTTCTTTTTTTTTTTTTTAAACTCACTGTTATAGTCCTAATTTGGATTATAAGATAGACAGATTCAAAGGACTAGGTTCCACTTGAGGAAAGGCAGTAGGAGCCAGAAAAGTATCCCGCTGCTGCCGAGTCTATTCCTACTCATAGTGGCCCTGCAGGACAGAAAAGAACTGCCTCATAGGGTTTCCAAGGCTGGAATCTTTATGGAAACAGACTGCCACATCTCCCTGCTGTGAAGCAGCTGCTAGGTTCAAAGTGTTGACCTTTTGGTTAGCAGCTGATTGCTTAACCACTACACCACTAGGGCTCCACTGGAAAAATACAGATCTGAAAAGACTGCCCAAAGCATTTGACCCAGGGACCACAGCAGACATGCTGTAGAGATGTTGCCTGTAGACCAGGGCATCACATATTCCAGTGCTCATGTTCAAGGTTCTGACATTCACCTTCTGCCTGTCCAGATCTTTGGTGGGGCTTCACAATTCCTCTGATATTTTTTTCTTTTTACTAATGTTGTTGTTCTTAGGTACTGTGCGATCGATTACGACTCACAGCAACTCCAGGTATAACAGAATGAAACACTGCCTGGTCCTGTGCCATCCTCACAATCCTTGCTATGTTTGAGCTCATTGTTGTAACAACTGTGTCAACCCATCTCAGTGAGGGTCTGACTCTTTCTCGCTGACCTTCTACTTTACCACGCATGATATCCTTCTCCAGGGACGGACTGGTCTCTCCTGATAATGTGTCCAAAGTACGTGAGACGAGGTCTCGCCATCCTCGCTTCCAACATATGCAGCGTGAAATTATGATTCACTCTTCATGAAAGATCAATACCCCCAACATGATAAACACCCTTATTGATTTTGCAGTGCTGTATGCTGGTCTTGGGGCCCATGGCACATTCATAGTAGTTAACCAGTAATTCATTTTAGGGTCTGAGAAGGCCTTCCCCCTCCTTCTGCTCTAGTGTCAAGATTCCCAGAGTCATTGGACCTTAAGTCCTTCACCTGCAAATCCAGAGATGTGTTTCCCCTCCAATGACAAAACCATACCCCACAGTCTTATAGGACATAAGAAAGGACAGAAATAAAATCCAAATTTATAAGTGATAAATCACAGGGCTATTTATGATCCAATGGTCTCCTATCAATGATGAATTTGCATATCTGTTGTTAGTTTCAGACTCATCATGAGCTCACGTACACACAACAGAATGAAACACTGCCAGGTCCTACACCATCTTTGTGGTCGTCTGTATGCTTTAGTGCGCTGTTGGCAGCTGTATTTGATGGACACCAGATTTCGTCCTCTTTGGAATTCACTACTTTGCACAGTGTGCCCGTCCTACTTTGTTTCTGAATCTTAAAGGCTACCAATCAGGCAAAATGGTCCACTAGTTAAGTCTGAGACCTCAAAGTTACTTGTTACCAAGTAATGTGTTAAGTGCCAGGAAGGTACAAAAGACTTGCAAGTCATTTTCCCCATTTTTTTTTTTTTTCTAACAGAAATTAATGTCTTTAGAAAAGACTTTTTGGTCGAGTGATGACCTTTCATCTATTCAGGAGGATGCCACCCATAGAACAAGAAAGTCGACTCACCTCCTGGCTTGCTGCAGGGGGAAAAACAAACAGTAGAGGAAAAAAAACAAAGCAGACCCGATTCTAACTCATAGCAGCTCTACAGGACAGACCACTGCTCCATAGCGTTTCTAAGACTGTCATCTTTATAAAAGCAGATTGCCAGGTCACTCTCCTATGGAGCAGCTGGTGGGTTTGAACAATCAACCTTTAACTCCAGTGTTTAACCACTGCACCACCAGGGTGCCTTAAGGAAAGACATTTTTCCTTTGTTACCTGCAGGACAACTCTGTGTCTAGTTTGTTCAAGCCATTCCATTTGTGATATACTCCTGCCGGAGTGGCACTAAATAACCAAAACACTAGACCAGTCAGCTCCTAACATCTCCTAGATGTAGCAAAAACCTGAGGAAGTCCTGCTGGCTCAAGGGTTAAGTGCTGGCCATTAATCAAAAGGCTGGCAGTTCAAATCTACAGTGGCTCTGAGGGAGAAAGACCTGGTGATCTGCTCCATGAAAGTTACAGTCTAGAAAACCCTATGGGAGAGTTCTATGAGTCAGAGTTGACTTGATGGCACCCAACAGCACCAACAGGAAGTACTCCAGTGCTCTTCCCCTACAACTGCGGCAGAGAAGCTAGAGGGACACATGGGAAGAAGCTAGAGGGACACACATGGGCAATGCCAACACACATGAGGGACACGCCTTCTTCAGTGAGCTGCTACTCACACAATCCCAGGCTGCCCAAGGGGATTGCTGGCTCTGAGACTAGCCAGGGCTGAGAACTGACAGCGAGGCTGCTGGAAACCTACATCCACACCATGAACTGACAGCCATGATGATGAACAAGGCAAACATCACTACCTGTCACCTTCTGCTGCTGGAGAGAACAACTCACATCTAATTCCAGAGCCACTTCTGAGACCCTACTGTGTGCAACACAAGCTGTGTGGCACCTCGGGGAACAAAGGAAACCATGGAGTCCTTCCTTCATCCTCCAGGGGGAGGTTTCAAAACCAACACAGAGATGGATAGACCCACCCAGGCAAGGCCTGTAGAGGGTGCAAATGGTTTGTACTCACTGGTAACTAAAAGGTTTACTGATGGTTTGCACCCACCCAGTGGCACCACAAAAGGAAAAGACTTAGCAATGTGTTTCAGTAAGGATTGATTACAGCCAAGAACAGATAACAGCCAAGAACAGATTACAGCCTTTGGAACAGTTCTACTCTGTTAACTTATCCAACCAACCAACCAACCACCTCACTGGGTTTCCAAGGTGGTATCATTATGGACGTAGACTGCCCAACCTTCCTTCCAAGGAGCGGCTGGTAGGTTTGAACTGCCAGCCTTCTGGTTAGCAGTCAAATGCCTTAGATACTACGCCACTAGAGCTCCTACTTATAGGTTTCCAAAGTCACAAACTAACAACAAAACAAAATTAACAACAAACCCACCTAAGCTATAGGAAACATACAAACATGTATAGGCAGGGAGAGATGCATTCTACATTCAAAGTACAAGTTTTGCCAAAGGTGGCTCAGTACATCACTCTTGTACTCGAGGGACAGAAGGTGTCAGAATCTAAGAAACTCTTCTAATTCTCAGTGCTGTCACTAGGGTTGCAGTATCTCATGGTGTCAAGTCATCCCCATGGACCTCATCCTATACTAGACCACACAGAATCCTTAGGAATGTTTATTATCCATTTTAACCATAGAATAGTATGTGACATAGTTGTCAATTGCTTTTATGTATTACTTCATAGATGATATGAAGACTAAGAATATTTTTTTTGTTAAATCCTTCTACACTGAATGACATTATTAGGAACTAAGCAGAAGCCTTTCCTGATTTTTCTCCTCCTTTTCCTTTAATTACCACCTCAATTCTCAAAAGTTACTAATACAGGTTCACAAATACTGCTGTTGTTAGGTGCCATCGAGTCAGTTCTAACAGAGATCCTACGTACAACAAAACAAAACACTGCCCCGTCCTGTGCCATCCTCACAATCATGGCCAGGCTTGAGCCCACTGTTGTGCAGTCACTGTATCAATCCATCTCACTGAGGGCCTTTCCCTTTTTCACTGACTGACCGTCTACTTTACCACACATGCTATCCTTCTCCAGGGACTGGTCCCTTCTGATAATATGATCAAAGTACAAGAGACAAAGTCTGGCCAGTCTTGCTTCTAAGGAGCATTCCAGTTACGCTTCCTCCATGACCGATTTGTTTGTACATCTGGCAGTCCATTCAATATTCTTCACCAACACAATTCAAGTGCATCAATTCTTCTTTGGTCTTCCTTATTCATTGTCCAGCTTTCCCATGCAGATGAGGTAACTGATAATACCATGGTTTGGATCAGATGCACCTTAGTCTTCAAAGTGACATCTTTGCTTTTAAACATTTTATAAAGAGGTCTTTTACAGCAGATTTGCCCAATGCAATACAGTTTGATTTCCTGACAGCTACTTCATAGGTGACAATTGTGGATCCAAGTAAAATTAAATCCTTGACAACGTCATTATTTTCTCCCTTTATCATGTTGTTGCTTACTGGTCCACTTCTGAGGACTTTTGTTTTCTTTATGTTGAGGTGTAATCCATACTAAAGGGCTATAGTCTTTGATCTTCATCAGTAAGTGCTTCAAGTCTTCTTCACTTTCAGCAAGCAAGGTTGTGGCATCTGCATATGGTAGGCTGTTAATGAGTCGTCCTCCTATCCTGATGCTGCATTCTTCTTCGTATAGTCCAGATTCTCAGATTATTTGCTCAGCATGCAGACTGAGTAAGTATGGTAAAAGGATACAACCCTGACACATACCCTTCCCGATTATAAACCATGCAGTATCCCCTTGTTCTGTTCAAATGACTGCCTCTTAGTCTATGTACACGTTCCTCAATTAATTGTTCTAGAATTCCTATTCTTCAAAATGTTATAATCTGTTACCCACACAGCTGAATGTCTTTGCACAGTCAATAAAACAGAGGTAAACAAATAACTTACCATAAAATTATAGCCCAAGCACCAGAAAATTTGACATAATTAAAAACCAAACTCACTGCCACTGACCCTCCTTGGGTTTCCAAGGCAGTATCTCTACAGAAGTAGATTGTCCAGTCTTCCTTCTGAGGAGTGGCTGGTGGGTTTGAACTGCCAGCCTTCTGGTTAACAATCAAATGCCTTAGGCACTATGCCACTAGAGCTCCCTTGACATAATTATTGATTATACAAACACTGGAGTGATACAGATACTGCTTGTATCGTGTGCAGATGACACCATGTCATTTGAAGCATCACTGTGGTTGGGTAATAATGATAACTCTGACCAGAGTGCATTAGAAGGTTCAAAGGTAAATTACCATAGAGTTTTAGCCTTGGAGACATACTGATTCATGTAAGCTGGGGTTATGAAAATGTTATTATTATTATAACTCACCACAGGGATATCGGCTTACAGGTGAGGAGAGACAATGCAGGGATGCCAGAGTAGCAGGCTGGAAGAGCAGGGAAGGGGATAAAAGCCTTGAACCCGGACAGAAGAGCAATCAGCCGAAGGGATTAGGTGAGGAGGGGAAACTCAGGCCCGCCCAGAGTAGCAGGCCGGAA
>NW_006922156.1:889148-907865 GCF_000298275.1 Orycteropus afer afer | reverse complement strand
AGACAGTAATTTAGTGTGACTCCTCTGACAATGTCGCCCAGTGCAGTTCACTCACACCCTCCCCCACATCCCTCTAGTGATGTCACTTCTAATTCTCCTGGAATAAAATTTCTGGGATGACCAGAATAAGTGATGTCACTTCTAATTCTCCTGGAATAAGTTGGGGGTGACCCATCACACCATCTGCCCTTAGGTGTCCCTATGAATCAGAGACGTCTGGTCTTTGGCACAGTTTCTGAAGAATCAGCAGTACGTAGCCAGCTGGAGAAGCAGCAACTCCAGGGTCTGACTGGAAGCTGTGTTTTAGGGTAAAGACGCTATTCTGTTGTCTCCATGACAGTGATGATGAGGTGGGGTATACGGGTCTTTGGAGGTGGTCTCATCTTCCGAACTCTTGTCTGACTTTCAGACCAGAAGTTTTGGTTCACGAACCAGAAAATAAGCTAATGAGCTCATCTACAAATTTAATAATGCAAAAAGTTTATTTTCAACAGATTCATTTCTCCTTATCCCCAGGGAGAAGTTTTTTTTTCATTTATTTTATTATTCTCTTTCTCTATTTTTTTAATTGTGCTTTAGGTACAATAAACTATCAGTTATCAGTTATAGAGTAGAAATTGTTTTATATTCAACATTAAATGTACATTTAGTTTCACTCCGTTTACCATCCCCAATCCTAACCACCCAGTCTCCTCCCCTCCCTGCCCAGTAACCCCTCCTTCCCCTGTGCCCCTCATAGTTATGCACTCCTATGTGTCCTGCATTTCCTCTGTGTGAATGTTGCCCCTCTGGTACCCTGTGGTTGATTGCTCCAAGGGATGCATTTCCATAGAGATGTGGGTACATCACTCTGGGTTGAGTGGTCTGCATATACATCTTGTTTACTATTACCCTGGAAATGAGTTTTATTCCAGGCCCAGAATGTATCCCAACCCAACCAAACCCATTGCTGTGGAGTTGGATCCGATTCATAGCGGCCCCTCCTTGGGTTTCTGAGGCAGTAGCACTACGGCAGTAGATTGCCCAACCTTCCTTCCGAGGAGTGGCTGATGGGTTTGAACCGCCAGCCTTCTGGTCAGCAGTCAAATGCCTCAGGCACTACGCCACCAGAGCTTCCAAAAAGGAACCAGATGAACTTTATTTGGTTTTGGCTGGTTTGTTGATAAGGAGCTCTGATGGCATAGTGCTTTAAGGCATTTGATTGCTAACCAGAAGGTTGGTGGTTCAAACCCACCAGCCACTCTGTGGAAGGAAGATGGGGCAATCTACTTTCATAAAGATTTACCACCTTGGAAACCCAATAGAGGTCACTATGAGTGGCAATTGACTTGATGGCAGTGAGTTTGGTTTGTTGACATGGGCCCAGCATGGGTGACTCCATCTTGGGTTAATTATTTAGATTATCACATACACCCCAGCAATTGTATTCCTCAGGATTTTATGTCCCCAATGACATAAAAGCAGGACTTCAAACAGATGCATGTATACCAATGTTCATTGTGACTATATTCATAATCGCCAAAAGGTGGAAACAACCCAAGTGTCCTTCAACAGATATATGCATAAACACAATGTGGCCCATGCATACAATGGGGTGTTACACAGCCATAGAGAGAAATGTAGTCCTGGTACATGCCATGACATGGATGAACACAGAAAACATCATGCTGAGCGAAATACATCAGCCACAAAAGAACAAAAATTGTATTATCCCACTTGCATGAAATATCTAGAATAGACAAATGCATACACACTGAAATTTATTAGTGGTTCCAGGCGGTGAGGGGGAGAAGGGCGGTATAGCTCAAGGAGTACTAAGTTTCTGTTTACCCAGACCAAACCCACTGCCATTAAGCAGATTCAGACTCAGTAACCCTGTAGGACAAAGAGAACTGCCCACAGGTTTCCAAGGCTGTAAACCTTTACAGAAGTAGACTGCCTCTTCTTTCTCCTGGAGAATGGCTGGTGGGTTCAAACTGCCAACCTTTCAATAAGCAACCAAGCACTTAACCACTGTGCCACTGAAGCTCCTTAAGGTTCTGTTATGGGTGAAGAAAATAATGTGGAAATGAGTAGTGGTGCTGGTTACACAATATGATGAGTGTAAGTGATGTCACTGAACCACACACATAAAAATGACTGAAATGGCAACATACTTATCTGTATTTTTACCATGTTATTTTTTTAAACTTCAAATTCACTTAAGATGCCCTTGATGAAGCAGGAAAAATTAACTTCACAAGATCTCTACCTTCGAGTACATGTCTCTTTAATTCTGGGTGACAAAATGGGATGTACCCACACAGCATATCTGCTGCAGCCCACAGGGCAGCAGCTGTCTTGAGGAAAGGCACTTGTCCACCGAGTTAAGAGCTACATTGCTCCTTTTTGTGTGGCATAGTGCCTATGGCATTTGAGTGCTAACCAGAAGGCTGAGAAGGTTGGGCAATCTACTTCCATAGGGGTACAGCCTCGGAAAGCCAAGGAGAGGTCACTAGGAATGGATCCGACTGGACGGCAGTGAGTTATTCACTGGAAAGAATGACTGATGACAAACAATGGTTGTTACACTTAGTACTTGGCAGGTATTTTCCGAAAAACGGAATAAAGCAAGCCTGTCACTTCAAGCCTTCTAGTTAGCAGTCAAATAAATACCTAAGGCACTATGCCACCAGCCACTCCTCAGAAGGAAGATGGGGCAATCTACTTCCCTAGTGATATTGCCTCGGAAACCCAAGGAGGGGGTCACTATGAGTTGGATCCTACTCGACCGTAGTGAATTTGGTTTTTTTGTTTGGTCACTTCAAGGGAAACAACTGACAGTATTTGTGGCCAAAAAGTGGAACTTACAAATCCATCACTGTGTGTTTGACCAACTTGATGGCAGTGAGTTTGTTTTTTTTTGGTATGTTTGACAGCTTCCCAATGTAAACAATCTTCTCATGTGATTAGTGATATTAATGAATGAGATTTCTCAGTGTGGAATGAAAGGTGCTAGCGCTCAGAAGATCTGTGTAAGTCAGTGAAGCAAATTTCAAATGACCAATGCAGAATGCTACATCGTGCCTGTCTTAATAACTCTATCTAGTCAATTAGCCTAAAGTTGGTAGCGTAGTGCCTAAGGCACTTGACTGCTAACCAGAAGGCTGGAGATTCAAACCCACCAGCTACTCCTCAGAAGGAAGGTTGGGCAGTCTACTTCCATAGTGACACTGCCTCGGAACCCAAGGAGGGGTTGTTATGAGTCAGGTCTGACTCGAGGGCACATAACAACATTCTACCTCCTAGTTCGATGAGTAGTGCCAGGGGTCTGAAAGGCTTGTAAGTGGTCACCCAAAATACAACAACTAGTCTCTATTTGCTTGGAACAACAGAGGAAGGAGACCCAGGAACTGGAGAAGGAAATGGTTTGCAGGTCTAATTACCTCCATGAAGTACTACTTCCTTTGCCATGGGACCAGAAGAAATGGATCGTGGCTGGCTACCATTACAGAATGTTTGTTCAAGGACCCAACAGATGGATCCCGATCAAAAAGAGGAAAACTGTGGACCCGAAGTTCAAATTCCTATGGAAAGCAGATATACTGGATCCATTGAGACTGGAGAAACCCCTGAATCTATTGTCTTGAAATAATCTTTAAACCTTGACCCCAAACGATTCCATGACATCATCTGTAAATAGCACAACAATTTAGCTCAATTAATAAAGAACGCTGGCCTTGAACATTTCACCCTTTAAAAGAAATATATGTGATCAAACTGGCAATAGTCAATCTAAAGCACAGATGCGAACTTTAAGAGGCAGAGAGAGTAAAAGTCAATGATGACAAAACAATATGGAGAGAGATGATGAGAATGGTGTGAAGAATGTAACCAACGGCACTGACCTGTACACTTATTAATTGTTCAATGGGTGTATTTTTTTTAATTCAGTCTTATTTTGAAAATTATTTTAAGATTTTTTTTTAGAACATTTAACTGTGTTTTATGTGCAGCTGTACACAGCAAATTAGTTTCCCATTCAACAATTTATATACAAATTGTTCCGTGAGAGTGGGTGTATGTTTTGTTGTGTATATTTCTGCTAATTAAAAAAAAAAAAAAAAAAAATTATCATGTCTGGGTGGAAGAGCCACTCAAAGTATAAGACAAATCAATGAATTTTTAAAAAACTCTAAAGAATTACTTTTTTAGATTAAGGAAGGTCATATCAAAGCAGAATAATGTGACAAGTTTACCCTAGTCTAAACCCTTGTAAAAAGAACTTGGGGGCAGCATCTGACCTTTTAACTTGACAAGGGGGAAGGAGGATCCACAGCAACACCAACAGCCCTTTATGAAAAGGAGCCCTGGTGGCACAATGGTTAAGCACTCCGCTGCTACCAGCAAGGTTGGAAGTTTACACCAACCCACCATCTCCCTGAGAGAAAGACCTGACACTCTGCTCATGGAAAGATTTCTACCTAGAAAACCCTAAGGGCCAGCTCTACTCTGTCAACTGGGGTCCCTAGGAGTCAGAACAGACTAGATAGCACCTAACAACAATAACAACAGTCTTTATGAGAGCAGATCACCAGGTCTTTCTCCAGGGAGCCACTGGATGGGTTTGAACTGACAGCTCTTTGATTAGCAGCCAAGTGCTTAACTGCTGCCCCACCAGAATTTCTTAGCTTTATCCTTAAAACCAAAAAAAAAAAAACCCAACTCACTGCCATCGAATCATTTTGACTCATAGCAACCCTTCTCTGGTTTCCGAGGCAGTATCTCTACGGAAGTAGATAGCCCAATCTTCCTGAGATATTTCTTTCAATGCAATGGATTTTAACAACTGGCTCCCACGTCAAACTGCCTGGTCATCTGGATTCTACTGCCACATGACCATAGGGAAAGTGACTTAATTTTTCCATGCCCAGTGTCTTTGTATGTAGCAGCAAACTCACTGCCATCAAGTTGATTCCAACTCAGAGCGACCCCCACTGGCTTTCTGAGGCTGTACATCTTTACGGAAGCAGATTGCCCCATATTCCTTCCATGGAGCAGCTGGTGGGTTTGCATCACTGACCTTTTGGTTAGCAGCCAAATGCCTTATCCACTACGCCACCAGAGCTCCTTTATAGGTAGCAAGGGACAATACTACTACTAACACTGCCTAGGGTAACTAGAGCAATATATACAAAGTACTTAGAAAAGAACCTGACATACAGTAAATACTCAGTAAATGTTTGTTATTATTAATCTAAGGAGCCCTGGTGGTGCAAGGGCAAATGGCTTGGCTGCTGACCAAAAAGGTCAGTGGTTCAAACCCACCAGCTGCTCTGCAGAACAAAGGTGTGGCAGTCTGATGCCATAAAGATTACAGCCTTGGAAATCCTATGGGGCAGTTCTACTCTGCCCTATACGGCTACTATGAGCCAGAATCAACTTGATAGCAAAGGGATTATTATTCTACCACCCAGCTGCCAATTTGTCATGCTGTGCATGATGCTGTGATGCTGGAAGCAATGCTACCAGTATTTCAAATACCAGCAGGGTCATCCATGTTGGACAGGAAGCTCCAGACTAAGACAGACTAGGAAGAAAGGCCTGGTGATCTAGTTCTGAAAATCACCCAGTGAAAACCTTGCGAATAGCTATAGACTACTGTTCACACACAATCGGAAGATGAGCTTCCTAGGTTGGAAGGCATTCAAAACACGGTGGCCCCAACAATGGACTCCAGCACACTAATGATCATGCAGACGACGCAGGACCGGGCAAGGGTTCATTCTGCTGCCCACTGAGGGGGTCACCATGAGTCAGAGCCACTTGATGACAACCAACAACCACCACATTCTTATCACTATCATAACACAGTAACATGGGCCACAAAGCAGGGATGTCATCAAGTAACTGCAACAAGGCGCTGTCACCTTGCTCACACACTCTTTGGGGTCCTATGCGAGGGCTGGGCTGCATCTGGCGGGATTTCCAGGGTGTTCACAGACTGGGAGACGAGCAGCGTCCCTGTCCCTGGCCTTCTCAGAGGTCAGACAGTAGCCTTGAGTGCAGTCGCTGTGCTATCACTCCCTAAAGCCCTATCAGGAAATGCTGGGATGGTTTGTTTCTCCCACAGGCAATCATGACGAGGCTATTTTAAACGTCAAACAGCAGCCTGGCGCCAACAAAGCAACCACCGCTCACTCCTGCCACCCAGGATCCACCTCTGCTTAGCAAAACCAAAGCAACCAGGTGGAAGAGGGCTGAGCCAGCCTTTCCTTCCCAAATCTGTCTCCCACCCCTCCCCCCACTTCCGCCTGTTTTCCATTCTGCTTGTGAGAAGCGCATCTCTGCATGCTTAAGCTTTGCTTACCGAAGGCAGGGCTTTTATTTACCTGGAGGGGCTGCGGCTGTTCCGGGCTGAACTTTTAGGTTGCTATAAAGTTAATGTGCTATTCAGTGTTCATTCCTGGCAAGACCGTGGGGCTGTGTATTTTCTGCCACCCCCAGAAGGCCATTATCTGTAATTGCCCATTACCAGGCATAATTATTTCTCCGAGCTTGGTCTATGACCTCCAGGGCTGCAAACCGTTACAGATGACTGCCCCATCTTCCCCAAGTGATGAAGAAAACTCTTCAGCCTTTAGTACTTTTAATGGCATACTCCAAAGCTGGTATCTGGTTATTCTGCAGGCACACTTATCATGAGTGAGGAATACTCCAGGACTCTTCCAGATGGACCTTTCCCACCTCCGTGGTGCTTTGTGTTGTTCTGTGACGTCGAATCAATTGTAACTCACAGCAACCCTACTGACCACAATGGAACTGCTCCACAGCGTTTCCAAGACAGTAATCTTTAAATAAGCAGACAGTCTCATCTGTTTCCCGTAGAGCAGCTGCTGGGTTTGAATGCCAACTTTTCGGTTAGCAGCCGAGTACCTAACCACTGCACCACCACAGCTTCTGGGATGTATTTACAAACCACAAAACCAAACTCAGTGCCACTGAGTTGATTCCAACTCATAGAGACATCATAGAACAGAGTGGAACTGCCACATAGGGTTTCCAAGGCTATAATCTTTACGGAAACTCATCTGTCTCCCATCAAGTGGTTGGTGAGCTTGAACCACTGACGTTTCAGTAAGTAGCCAAGCGATTAAGCACTGTGCCACCAGGGCTTGGTGTGCGCCAGTCTGTTGTTGTTGTTGTTGTTATGTGCCGTCGAGTCGGCCCCGACTCATAGCGACCCCTCCTTGGGTTTCCGAGGCAGTATCACTACGGAAGTAGGATTGCCCAACCTTCCTTCCGAGGAGTGGCAGTCTAGAGCTCATAAAGAAGTCTGAACCTGTCGCATTCCAGGAGACCCTTCAACTGGGGGGTGGCTCCCTTCACAACCTTACATCTGAGTCGGCCCATTGTGACTGCCTCCTATGTGCACACCTCCTGTGTGCTGTCTTCATTTTCTCTTTCCTTCCTCCTGAATACAGTTGCTCTGAAATTAAAGGAAACTAGTTCTAAAAGTAAAAATAAAAACCTGCCTATTCTTTCAACCATCATGTTCACAAAAGTCAGGTAAAATGAACCACGGAGAACTGAACCTACTAGCTTTTCAGGTTCCTATGACAGGGACAGCCTGTTGCTGTTGTTGACTCTACTTATGATGACCCTGTGTACAACAGAACAACATGCTGCCTAGCCCTGCACCATTTTCATGATGGTCAGAATGCTCCCATCCATGGTGTACAGCTATTGTGACAATCCATCTCACTGAGGGTCTCTCTCAACTTCACTGGCCTTCTACTTCACCAAACAAGGTGTCCTCTAGCAAATAATTCCTCCTAATCTGTTTTTTGTTTTTGTTTTAACGTGTCCAAAGCAAGTTAGTCAGACAATGTTCAGATGTGCTCCATATGGTTTGCATTGGCTAATTTTCAGCAGTAGATTGCCAGGCCTTTCTTCCTAGTGTGCCTTCATCTGTGCAGGACACACCCTACACTGCTAAGATCTGCACTGTTTCCAAACGGGGTCACATCCACAGGTTAGGAGTTAAGATTCCTAACACATATATGGGCTACAATTCAATCCATATACAGCCTTCATTCAGCCACTGTAGCCTGATTATCAGCTATTGCCAGCCTGTTTAGTGCTGTTCTCAACATGCATACACAAGCCACTCTATGCCATAGAAGATGGTGTCCTTCCAGCTACCTGCTCCATCTTATCACTAATCACAGGGAGAGAGCACAGCAGACAATTCCTTCCTTCTCCAATATAGGGGCCAGAACTCAATCCCCAGCTCCCTGCTGTTAGGGCCTGGGCAAGGAAGGAAGCTCCACCAATCAATCTCACCTAAGAGACTTCAACTGAAACAATGCACACACACCTACTTGTTAGGGCTAGAGCCAGATGCCTTTAGCTTTTGACAGTAGAGACAGCTCTTTCAGTATAGTCCCAAGGGCTAAAGGCTCTGGCAGCTCAGGAGATACACACACACACACACATACTGGAAGATATATATGTGTGTGTATATATGTACATGCATATAAAAATATATATATTCTTGTTACCTACCATTGAGTTAGCTACAACTCATGGTGACCTTATGTGTAACAGAACTAAACGTTGCCCAGTCCTGTACCATGTTTGAGCTCCCTGTTGGGACTACTGTGTCAATTCATCTCACTGAGGGCCTCTCTCACCTCCACTGGCCCTCTACTTTACTAGCTATGATGTCCTTTTCTAGTAAATGGATGTCCTTTTCTAGTGACTGATCTTTCCTGATGATCTGTCCATGGTAACTGAGCCACAGTCTCGCCACCCTCACTTCTAAGGAACATTCTGGTTACATTTCTTCTAAGACTGATTTGTTCATTCTTCTGGCAGTCCACACTATATTCAATATTCTTTGCCAACACCAAAGTTCAACCATATCAGTTCTTCCATCTTCCTTTTTCATTGTCCCGTTTTCACATGCTTATGAAGCAACTGAAAGGACCATGGGTTAGGTCAGGGGCACCTTAGTCCTCAAAGTGAGATCTTTACTTTTTGAAACATTAAAGATGTCTTTTGCAGCAAGATCAAAAGGGCAGAATTTGCCCAGGGACCAAGCTCAGAACACAGCAAGGGACAGGAAAGAAGGATGAACAAAAACAAGAACAGGGAGGAAGTGGGAAGCGTGCTGTTACATTATGGAGATTGCAATCAATGTCACAAAACAAAATGTGTATGAACTGTTGAACGAAAAAGCAATTTGTTCTGTAAACTGTCACCCAAATCACAATAAAAAGCTTTTTTTCAAAATAAATCACATTAAAACACATACAATTAAATTTAAAAATGAACAAAGGATCTGAACAGACATTTCTACAAAAAGATATAAAAATGGCCACTAACCACATGGAAAGATGCTCAAAGTCATTAGTCCTTTCAGAAACGCAAATCAAAACCACAATGAGATACCACTTCACACTCACTAGGATGGCTGTTATCAGAAAAATGGGAAACAAACGCTGTTGGGATGTGAAGAAACTGAACTCCCATATACTGCCAGCCAGAAGGTAAAATGGGGCAGACACTTCGTAAATCAGTTTGGCAGTTCCTCAAAATGTTAAACCTTGAATTACCATTGTTGTTGTTAGGTGCCAAGTCATTTTGGACTCACACATCTTTGCTTTTGAACACTTTAAAGAGGTCTTTTGCAGCAGATTTGTCCAGAACAATATGTTGTTTGATTTTCTGACTGCTGCTTCCATGGGCATTGATTGTGGATGGCCCAACAACTCTACTCCTAGGTATGTACCCAATATATACAAATTCTGCACAAGAATGTTTATTCTCAGCAGCATTCCTCATAATAGCCAAAAAGTGGAAAATAATCCAAATATCCATCAACTAATAAAGAGATGAACAAGGCAGTATTATTCAATAATAAAAAAGAATAAAGTATTGACATGTGCTACAAAATGGACAAACCATGAAAACATCATGTTAAGTGAAAGAAGCTAGACACAGAAGGCCACATATGTATGATTCTATTTCTTTGAAATGTCCAGATTAAGTAAATCTACAGAGACAGAGAATCAATTAGTAGTTTCCAGGGGCTAGGGGAACAGGGAATGGGAAGTGACTGCTAAAGGGTCCAGAGTTTCTTTTAAGGGTGATGAAAATGTTCTGGAATCAGGTAACAGTGATGGTTTCACAACTCTATAAATAGACTAGAAACCACTGAATGGTCCATGTTAAAAGGGTGAATTTCATGGCACATGAATTCTCTCTCAATAAAGCTGTTATTTTTTAAAGTAGCCTAAATAATAGAATTTCTGTCTTCTGTTTGCTCAGAAATCAATGGAGAAAAGCAAGAAGGTGGAAAGAGAGAGAAGGAAATACAATACAATGGCAAACGTGGTGTTTTTCAGAAAAGAGCTATTGTTTAAACTTAAAGCAGTAGTTCTTAACACTGCCTAAGTCACAGACCCCTTGAAGAGTCAGATGGAAATGCTGGGCCTTCTACCAAAAGACACAGAGATCCAAGAGTTCAGAGACTTTGGGGGCTTAAGGCTGTGGGCTCTCGAGACAATCCAATCAGATGGCATAACATAGTTCTTAAAGTTTATGTTCTCCCAGAATGGTGAGTAGTTGGAGTCTTAAAACTTTATGAGCTTTTGTCTCCAAGACAACTATCAGTCTCACTCATTTGTAACAAAATACAAGTAAACCCAAGAATCAGAGAAGGAACTGAACTACAGGACTAATTGTTTACATGAACCACTTCCTCCTCCATCTTGAGACCAGAAGAACTAGATGGTGCCTGGCTACCACTACTAAAGTTCTTATCAGGAACACAATAGAGAAATACTGATGAAAAGGGAGAAAAATGTGGAAAAAACCTTCAAATTCTTAAAGAATCGAGACTTACTGGACCTACAGAAGTTGGAGACGTCCCCAAGACCATGGCCCTGAGGCTCTTCAAATCCTGAATTAAAACTATCCCCTGAGTCACCTTTAACTAAGTAATAATTGAGCCCGAAGACTAAAGATGATCACCCTTGAGTACTGTGTTACTTTAAGAAGATAATCTACATAAGACCATAGAGTCAACAGCTACTTTAAATTATAGATGAGAAAATTGCAGGGAAGGAGATTATGTCAATGGAAATGAAGCAACTAGAACAGAAACAACAATAACATTTACACATGTGAAGACTGCAGCCAACATTGCTGATCATTATGTCTACACACTGTGGAATGGGAGTGACTTTTATGATGTATATTTTCACCACTGCCCCCCAAAAAAAGAGTTCAGAGACTTTCTGAAGCCCAACCATGAACTCCAGTTTAAAAGGTTGAAAGAGTCCAGACAAAGAGGACAGGTTTAGAGCACGAATCTGTAACAGGCAGAGAGTCTTGAGGCCCCCCCAGGGGCTCTCCCTCATTCTTGGACCAGAAGGGACCAGAAAAGTGGCAATAAGCTTGACCTTCTGAGAAGACCCAGCAATGCTATGCCTGAAAGGATTTCAGAGCTGAAGAGCTAAGCTTCAAGATTACTGGGAAAAGAGTCCTGTGCATGCTGGAAGGGTGTTCCCAACAAGTCAACTATAGAAGAGATGACACAGCTGTCCTTATTTACATGTTGAGCAAAGCCACAGTAATCCCCCCCCCCAAGAAAGGACAACTTGTCAGGAAAAGCTCTCAAAAACCCACAAATTAATTCATTCCACAAATACTGAGTACCAACTGGATGTGCAACTGTGTCTCTCCAAGGTCAGGTGGTTAATTTTATCACACCACCACCAAATACATACAGAATTATGAATTATGGTATTGGCAAAGAATACTGAATATAACCCCAGACTGCCAGAGGAACAAACAAATCTACCTGGGAAGAAGTACAGCCACAATGTTCCTTAGAAGCAAGGATGGTGAGACCTGTCTCTCTTACTTTGGTCATGTTATCAGTAAGGACCATTCCCTGGAGAACTGTATCATGCTTGGTAAAGCAGAGAGGCAGCAAAAAAGAGGAAAACCCTCAAGGCCATGGATTGACAGAGTGGCTGCAACAATGGGCTCAAGTATAACAGCAATGATTGTGAAGATGGGGCAGGACTGGTCAGTGTTCACATCTGTTGTCCACAGGGTTGTGTGAATCGGAATTGACGGGACGGCAACTAACAACAGTAAAAGAGCTGCATTCAGGTTCAGCTGAGTCTGTAACTATGAAGCCCATCAACTCCAGAGAAAGTGTAGGACTTTGTTTATTACAAGCCAAAATACAGATTAATACAGATTTGCATGAATGGCTAAAATAAAACAAATGAGCAGACAAGGGCAAAAGACTATTACACAGTGTGACAGAAAACAGGACACCTTAAGAGAAATTAAGAAAAGAATAAGAAGCAGATTATTAAATCCTCAGGAGCAGAAAAGGCACAACTAGGGAGGAGAAACAAAGTCAGTGCTGATGAAACATGGAGGGTTTCAAGCCAATTATAAAAGATCAAAGAGAACAAGAGAGGGAGGAGCAGCCTTACAAGGAACTGAGATAGAAGACCTTGGAAGAAATACGGCCAGAGTAAAATCACTGCCGTTTACAGGGGAGTCATCTGGGTACGATTCCAGAGAGGAACAGTGCGGGGCAAAAATCAACAAGCTCTTCATTGTATGAGGCACCCTACTCTGGAAGCAAGGTTAATTCCTATGTGGAGCAGCAGACGAGATCAGCACAGGGCAGAGGGTAAAGGAAAAAGGCTACTGCTTTGTGCCACCTTTCGTATTTCTATACAATCAACCTCTGGCTCAAAAACACAATTACCAAACCCACTGCCATCAAGTTGATTCCAACTCATGGTGATCCTACAGGACAGAGTAGAACAACCCAGTAGGGTTTCCAAGGCTGTAAATCTTTACAGAAGCAGACTGCCACATCTTTCTCCTGCAAAGTAGCTTGTGGGTTCCAACCATTAACCTTTCTGAAAATGAGCAGTTAACCACTGCACCACCAGTTGGCTAGGTAAGGAGAAATGGTCTTCACTGAAGTGGTTCCCAAGGGGGATGAGGCAACGGCTGTGGTATTAATAGAATAACCAGTAATCAGTTGCCACTGTGTTGACCCCAACTCACTGCAACCCCATATGCGTCAGAGTAGAACTGTGCTCTGTAGGGTTTTCAATGTCTGATTTTTCAGAAGCAGATCTCAGGCCTTTCTTCCAAGGTGCCTCTGGGTGGACTCCAACCTCCAAACTTAGGAGCCAAACATGTTAACTGTGTGCATCATCCAAAGGCTTCTATTAGTAGAACAGTGTCCATGCGTGCCCTTGAAACTCATTTGGGACTTTCTTTTACCCCTAATAAAAAAAATCTAACCTGCCCTTTGAATAGTATCATCTTCCTCAAAAGTCTCACCCATCACTAACTCTCCCAGAGGAGCCATGCTAAGATAAAGAGCTGCTAACTTCTAACTTTACTGTTATCTTTGTTGTTGTTAGGTACTGCTGAGTCAGTTTCCAACTCACAGTGAAATACTTAGTGCCTGGTCCCACACCATCACAATTGTTGCTATGCTTGAGCCCATTGGTGCAGCCACTGTGTCAATCTATCTTGTTGAGGGTCTTCCTCTTTTTCACTGACCCTCTACTTTACCAAGCATGATGTCCTTCTCCACGGACTGATCCCTCCTGGTAACATGTCCAAAGTACATAAGATGAAGTCTCACCATCCTTGCTACTAACAAGCATTTTGGTTATATTTCTTCCAAGACAGATTTGTTCCTTCTTCCAGTAGTCCATGGTATATTCAATATTCTTTGCCACCATAACTCAAATGCATCACATCTTCAACAGTCTTCCTTGCTCATTGCCCAGCTTCACATGCATATGAGGCAACTGAAAAGACCATGGCTTGGTTCAGGCACACCTTAGTCCTCAAAGTGACATCTTTGCTTTTAAACATCTGAAAGAGATCTTTTGCAGCAGATTTGCCCAGTGCAATACGCCATTTGATTTCTTAACTGCTCCTTCTATGGGTGTTGATTGTAGAACTAAGTAAAATGAACTTCTTGACAACTTCAGTCTTTTCTCCTTTCATCATGATGGTGCTTACTGGTCAAGTTGTGAGGATTTTTGTTTTCTTTATGTTGAAGTGTAAGCCACACTGAAGGCTGCAGTCTTAGATCTTCATCAGTAAGTGCTTCAAGTCCTTTTAGTTTTCAGCAAGCAAGGTTGTGTGATCTGTTTATCACAGGTTGTTAATGAGTCTTCCTCCAATCTTGATGCTGTGTCCTTCTTCATACGGTCCAGCTTCTTCGATTATTTACTCAGCATACAGGTGGAATAAGCATGATGAGAGGATACAACATTGACACGTATTTTTCCTTATTTTAAACTATACAGTATCCTCTTGTTCTCTTGGTCTACAAACAAGTTCCTCCTGAAAAGAATGAAGTGTTCTGGAATTCCCATTCTTGGCAATGTTACCCATAATTTGTTATCATCCACAGTTCAATTCCTTTGCAGAGTCAATAGAACACAGCAAACATCTTTCTGATATTCTCTGCTTTCAGCCAAGATCCCTCCAACATCACCAATGCTATCCCTTGTTCTACATCCTCCTTTGAATCTGGCTTGAATTTCTGGCTGTTCCCTGTGGATGCACTGCTGCAACCATTTCTGAATTATCTTCAGAAGATCACAGATAAGGCCTGCCTCATAAAATTACTCTTTCCTAAAGGAGATTGTATAGACCACTGTATAACTGCAAGGATGTCTAAGTCTATAGCATAGTTGCCACCACTCATCTGTCAGTTTGTCCTACTGTGGTGGCTAGCATTTTGCTATTACACTGGATGCTATCAGTGGACTCGAGCACACCAACAGTGGTGGAGAGGGGGCAGGACCTGGCAGTCATTCCTTCTTTTGTACACGGGGTCGTCATGAGTCACAGCTGACTAAATGGCAACTAACCACCACCACCAATTTGGTAGAAACGAATTTATAAATGAGAAAATGTAACATATTAATAACACAGTCCTTGCTTATACTCAGAAAACACATCTCCAGAAGAAAAAGAGAAAGAAAAGGAAGCTCCTGAAAGCAACTATTTTACTTACCTGGTGCCGCTGTGGTTAAGAACTCAGATGCTAACCAAAAGGTCAGTGGTGAGAACCCACCAGGTGCTCCATGGGAGAAACATGGGTCAGTTTGCTTCAGCAAAGATTTATAGCCTTGGAAACCCAATAGGGCAGTTCTACTCTGTCCTGTAGGGTCCCCAAGTTGGAATCCACTCAGTGGCAGTGGATTTGGTTTGGGCTTTGCTCCTGTAAAGATTTATAGCTTGAAAACCCAACGGGGCAGTTCTACTCTGTCCTATCAGGTCACTACAGGTTGGAATTGACTTGATGGCAACAGGTTTGGGTTTTTAGGGCTTTGTACCTGGATACAATTTATTTGGCCTGGTCACCTGGCTGCCTACTTTGGGTCCGAAATTACTACTATTGTAACTGAAATGACTGTGGTAATGGAGTCCAACAAAGGGCATGAACATGGGCTGAGTCAGAGGCCTGGGTTTGAATCCAATGCTACCTCTTACAATATATGCGATCCTGAGCAAATTATAGAGTCTTAACTTCCTTATAATGGAGAAAACAGTATTATAGAGTCACTATAAATAGTAAATGAGCATATAAATTATAAAGCAGCTGAAACAAACTTAGCATGAGGAAGTCACTCAGTAAATGAGAACTGTTATTAGTAATTATTATTGTCACCATCTCTGAAAACTTAATGCCAAAGAGCTAGGAATTAAACAAACTACAAAGTTTGTGGGCAGAGACTAAATAAAGTCCTGCCCAGTGCTCCCACCTAGATACACAAGAACTTGAGAAAACGTTATTGACAACCTGTGTAGCTCTCCTCAGTTTGAGAAACACCATTTCTTCCTGCCCCTCTGGCTCCTCACGACACAAACTAACGTGAGAATTACATTTCTCTGCTTAATCACCCTTATTATGCTTTGTTTTTTTCAGTCCTACCCAATTTTCCCTGCTCCTAGATGCAAGCTTTGTTCTCTTACTCCTCTCCACGGCTGTAAATAATCTCTCTCCCTCTTTTATATTACCTTTCAAATATTTATAGACCGTTATTCTCCTCCTCTCCAAGTCATCCATCATTTTTGTTGCCCTTCCCCGGATTCTCTTCAGTTTATCTACATCTTTTAGAGAAAAACAAACTCCAGGTGCTTCAGGGTGGAAACAGCATACCCCAAACTAACAATCCCAAAGCCCCTTCTTCAGAAGCCACCAAAAAAAAAAAAAAAAAAATTCTTTGATGTGCTTCTTATTCCCTTCCCCTGTAACTCATAATTCCATCTTTCAGATAATAAATGAGGGGAAGACAGATGGGGAAGTAAGCACCACCGCGGTGCTGAGAAGGTGCTCCTGCTGGGGTAGGATGGCTGTGGGGCTGCCCAGGCCAGGCTCAGACACCTCGTCCTCTTGCCAGTGAGGGTGATGTGCAGTGTCCTCGCTGTCAAAGCTGTGTCTGTGTCCAGAGACCCCTTTGGAGCTTCCCGTATGCCCTTATGAAAAAGCCACAGTTTTCAGACACAGAGGTTTCAAAGTGTTTCTGAAAAATGAGAAATGCTAAAAGTAAACATTTAAAAATAGGTCATTGGTGGTCCAGTGGTAAAATTCTAGCCGTCCACGCTGGAGCTCCCAGTTCGATTCCTGGCCAACACACCTCACCTGCAGCCACCACCCTTCTGTCAGTGGAGGCTTATGTGTTTCTAGGACACTGAACAGGCTTTGGCAGAGCTTTCAGACTAAGATGGAGTTGGAAGAACGGGCTAGCAATCTATTTCCAAAAACCAGCCAACGAAAACCCTATGGATCACAACAGTCTGATCTGCAACCAAACACGGGGATAGCATGGGACTGGGCGGTGCTTCCCCCAATTGCATGGGGTCATCATGAGTTGGAAGCCACTCAACATCAGCTTCAATATCAGTTCACAACATCGTCAACATCAGTAGACCCTTTTAGCAGTGGACAGCAGCAGGCACAGGGACAGAAAACATCCTCTCACTCCTCTGTAAAGATGGTTTTATCAGTGTCTGGAGTGTATGACACTCTCTTGTCCCCTTGTAGAACTGCTTTGACATCCCTGCTTTTCATCTCATGTCCATGTCCTGATGGTGTCTCCACTCGTGCTTCTGTCTGAGCTGTTGAGGGGAAGCAAGGTGCTGACAGTGTTCTGCCAATTTCTCTGAAGGCAGCATCCAAAACTCTGAGTCTTGGCTATTTGTGTGGTCACACAACATTCCCACTCCTATTAGAAAGGACAAGAGGCAGCTGCTGGAAGCAATGCCACCAGTATCTTAGCACCAACAGGACCATCCAGGTTTCAGCAGAGCTTCCACTTACACTGAATAGGAAGAAAGGTCTGGCAATCAACTTCCAAAAAAACCGTCATTAAAAACCCTGTGGTGCATATTATGCTCTGATACTTGTGAGGTTACCATGAGTCAGCAATGACTCAACAGCAACTGGTTTTGGGATATCCTATGCCTAGAATAGGAGCCCTGGCAGTACAGTGGGTAAGACATTCAGCCGCTATCCAAAAGGTCAGCTGTTTGAACCCACAAGCTGCTCCACAGAAGAAAGATGAGACAGTTTGCTTCCATAAAGATGCACAGCCTGGGAAACCCTATAGAGTAGCTATGAGTTGGAATCAACTTGAGGACAGTGTGTTTGGTTTTACTGGGTCAGCCCAAGGCAGTCACTCCCTCACTCATGAACAGATGAATGTGTGAAGTGGAAACACAGTAGGAAGAAAGGGAACCTTGCTCAGACAGCAGACTCGGCAACAAAGACAAACTAAACTCAGTTCAGCAACCATTTATTGCTTGATGAAGCTAATTCACTTCACTGAGTCAATACATATTCTGAATTATAAATAAGCCCCAAGAACTCAGGACCACAGATAAGAGGTAGGGCAGAAACAGGTAGTAGCTTTGTAAGTGCCGGAATCAATGATGAAAGTCGTCTCTGGGTTTACACTGGATTGAAATGACACTGGATGGCTGAGCAATAGCTAACTCTCACTGCCAATAAACATCTAAAAGTCAACTATGAGCGTAACAGACAATCAGTATTTTCTCCCGAAAATAAGGCAGCTACTGGCAGTCTACTTGAGGAGTCTCTGAAATGTTTTTTTTTTTTTGGCTGAAAAGTATATTCATTGGTATGTACAGTAAGACCAGCTGAGTTGAATGTGAAGTCCATCTCCAGACAGGAAACTTGAGTGAACTGCGTTTGATGTGGAATCTTGTTCAGCAATGGTGATCAACATTTTTTAAATTATCTGAGGGGAGTCAAAAAAGGGCTGTCATATGAATTGTTTTTAAGTTTCAAAAAAAGGCACCTTCAAGTAAAAAAAAAAAAAAAAAAAAGGTAAGGCAGAAATGCAGATCTGCACATCTGCTTGTGACAATCCACATAAAGAACCAAGACAGAGAGATTCTGGTAAGATGGCGGACTAGGCAGAAGGACTGCAAAGACCATCTTCAACAAAGAAAAGGGAAACCAATTAACACAGACACAGAAGATAATCTTGGACCCATGAGCCTTGAAGGGAAGGATACAGAATTTGGACTAACCCCAACTAGCAGAAGAATTTGCATGAAAATACCAAAAAAAGGAGACATACGGAGCTGTGGTCTGACAGTGAACTGAGTGACCCTGACAGTACAGGC
>NW_006922156.1:882268-883567 GCF_000298275.1 Orycteropus afer afer | reverse complement strand
TCAAAGACTTAAATGTGAAACCTAGAACTATACAGTTTCTCAAGGAAAATTTAGGGTCAAATTTAAGGGCCCTAATATATGATATAAATAGACTAGCAAGCATAATTCAAAATGCACCAACAGCAGAAGAGAAGCCAGATGATTGGGACCTTCTAAAAATTAAACAAAAGGCCACATACTGCATGATTTTCCTCATGTGAATTATCCAGAATACAAAAAAACAAACCAAATTCACTGCCATCAAGTTAGTCCCGACTCATAGCGATCACTCCTTGGGTTTTCAAGGTGGTATCTCTATGGAAGTAGATTGCCCAATTTTCCTTCCAAGGAGTGGCTGATGAGTTTGAACTGCCAGCCTTTAGGTTAGCAGTCAAATGCCTTAGGCACTAGAAAATAGATTGGGGTTGCCTAAAGTCCTTGGGTGATGCAAGTGTGATAGGCTGCTAACCTAAAGGTTGGTGTTGCTGCAGAACAAAGGCCTGGAGAACTGTTTCTGCAAAGATTATAGTCAATAAAACTATACAGAACAGTTCTATCCTGAAACACATGAGGTCACCATGAGTCAGCATCAAATCAACAGCAAAGGTTTGGATTTTTTTGGGTATAGGGACAGGGAACATGACTACTAATGGCACAGGGTTTCTTTACTGGGTGATAAAACCATTCTAAACGTAGACTGTTGCAATGGTTGGACAAACCTGCAAATATACAAAAAACATTCTATTTTATATTTTAAATGGATAAACTGTATAATATGTGCATTACATCCCAGGATGTTCAAAAACCAAGTTTAAATTTTTAGCTATTTTAAACATTGAGAGACATGTTTAAATATCATAAAACAAAACTACGTGTGAAACACCAATGATCTTACTCTGTGTAGTGTGCGTCTGAAGGGAGCTCGTGGTCATTAATTTAGTGTTTTAAAACAACTTCAAATTTAACAATCATTATTTACTCATTTCCACCACCTGTCAGACAGCTCAGGAAGACAAAGTATTATAATGAAATACATAAAGATTTGGAGTTAGAAAAGCAACTGCTCAGCATTTCTCGAGTTGAAAAAACTGAAGAACACATTCAAGCCTGGAATAGCATTACTGAAGGATTTTAGGGGTAAAATATTGAATGACGCAGGAAGCATCAAGGAGAAGATGGAAGGAATACACAGAGTCCCTGTACCAAAAAGAACTGGTCAACATTCAACCATTTCAGGAGGTGGCATATGATTAAGAACCTACAGTATTGAAGGAAGAAGTTCAAGCTGCACTGAAGGCACTGGTAAAAACAAAGCTCCAG
>NW_006922156.1:879377-880588 GCF_000298275.1 Orycteropus afer afer | reverse complement strand
ATGTGAACTGCTGTATGAAAAGTGAATTTACTCTGTAAATCTTCACCCAAATCCTAATAATAATAAAAAAAAAACAAAAAACAAAAAACAAAGCTCCAGGAGTTAATAGAGTATCAATTGAGATGTTTCAAAAAAATATGGCAACCCAACACTGGAAGTGGTCACACATCAATGCCAAGAAATTTGGATGGCAACTACCTGGCCAACTGACTGGAAGAGATTCATATTCATGCCCATTCCAAAGAAAAGTGATCTAACAAAAAGCAGTTATCAAGCAGTTATCATTAAAATCACACGCAAGAACAATTTTGCTGAAGATAATTCAAAAATGGCTGCAGCAGTACATAAACAAGAACTGCCAGAGATTCAAGCTGGATCCAGAAGAGGATGTGGAACAAGGGATATCATTGCTGATTATCAGACGGATCTTGTCCAAAAGCAGAGAACAGCAAATATGTGTTTATCTGTGTTTTACTGACTATGCAAAAGCATTTGACTGAGTTGCTCCTGAGAAATTATGGATAACATTTTGAAGAACAGGAATTTCAGAACACTTAATTGTACTCATATGGAACATGTACATAGATCAAGAGGTAGTTGTTCAAACAGAACAAGGGGATATTGCATGGTTTAAAATCAGGAAAGGTATGCATCAAGATTGTATCCTTTCACCGTACTCATGCAATCTGTACACTGAGCAAATACTCTGAGAAATTGGATTCTATGAAGAAGAATGTGGCATCAGATGGTCCCAGGGGACATCACGCTCAATTGGCATAACATACTACCCAAAAACATCGTTCTACATCCTACTTTGATGAGTAGTGACTGGGATCTTAAAAGCTTGCAAGCAGCCATCTGGATACAACGATGGGTCTCTCCTCATCCAGAGCAAAGAAGAATGAAGAAAACCAAAGATTCATGGAAACAATTAGTGCAAGCGACTGGTACACCATGCAATGCACAGCCGATATGACTATGAGACCTGAAGATCTAGATGGTGCCCAGCTACCACTGTCATCCACTCAGAGGGGGATCTATGTAGGAGATCCTGGATAGAGTGGGAAAACAATGTGGAACAAAACTCAAAATCATTAAAAAAGGAGACCAGGGCCAGCTACCCAGAGGGACCGAGTAGTTGATCCTGCGGGCTTGGGACCATAGTCGCAGGGGACATCAAGCTCAATTGGCATAACATACTATACAAAACA
>NW_006922156.1:875763-878762 GCF_000298275.1 Orycteropus afer afer | reverse complement strand
AAAAAAAAAAAAGGAGACCAGGTTTGCTGGTCTAATAGAGCCTGGTGGAACTCCTAAGATTGTGGCCCCTAGCTGTCCTTCAGGTCTGGAATTGAACCCACTCCTGTGGCTTCCAGCCAAACGAAAGACAGGCATATGAGCTGAACATTAACATTAGGTAGATACACTCCTTAGAGAGATCAATCATGGGAGACTAAAGGGCAGTGTATGCACAGGGAGACAGCTCAGAGGGCAGGAGTGCACGGGAGGGAAGGAAACAGGGAAGAGGTAATAATTATGGGGAAGAAGTGGGAGGAGAGCTGTTGATTGGGGGAAATTGCAGTCAATGTCATGAGACAAAGTGTATGTGAACTACTGTATGGAAAGTGAATTTGCTCTGTAAACTTTCACCCAAATCACAATAAAAATTTTTAAGAAATTAAGAATGTGGCATCAAGATCAGAGGAAGACTCATTAACATCCTGTGACGTGCAGATGACACAACCTTGCTTGCTGAAAACGAAGAGGACTTGAAGCATTTACTGATGAAGATTAAAGGCTACAGCCTTCAGTATGGATTACACCTCAACATAAACAAAAATCAGTGGTTACCAGGGCAAGAAGGGAGGGGAAAAGGGGAAGCTTTTGTTTAGGGAGCATCGAGTTTATGCTAATAAAACTGAAAAAGAAAAACAAAAAAAAAAACCCTCACTGCTGTCCAGTCAGTTTCCACTCATAGAGACCCCTCCTTGGGTGAGGCAGTATGTCTATGGAAGTAGATTGCCCAGTCTTTCTCCTGAGGAGTGGCTGCTGTGGTTTGAACTGCCAGACTTCTGGTTAGCAGTCAGACACCTTAGGCACTATGCCACCAGAGCTCCTTTATGCTAATTAAGCAGTGGAGTATTTTAGAAAAGAATAGCAATACTGGTGGCTGAGCATGAAAAATAGAATCAATGTCCCTAAGCTGTAAATGCAAACTGCTTTGTTGGCGAATGTCTCGTTATGTAGGTTTTCACCCCAAGAAAACAAAAAAAGAAAACAATCCTCACAACTGACCAATAAGCAACATCACGATAAATCGAGAAAAGATAGAAGTCAGAGATTTCACTTTACTTGAATCCAAAATAGTCGCTTATGGAAACAACAGTCAGAAAATCAAATGATGGATTGCACTGGGAAAATCTGCTGTGAAGGACCTCTTTAAAGTGTTAGAAAGCAAAGCTGTTACTTTGAAGACTAAGGTGTGCCTGACCCAAGCCATGGTATTTTCACCTCATATGCATGTAAAACCTGGACAATGAATAAGGTTGGGCAATCCACTTCAGTGGTGATACTGCCTTGGAAACCCAGGGAGGGGTCGCTATGAGTCGGGTCCGACTCGACAGCACGTAACAATGACAGCAACAACAAGGAGCATGGATGCCTTTGAATATATAGTGTTGGAGAAGAATATCAAATATACCATGTACTGCCAGAGGAACCAACAAATCTGTTTTAGAAGAAGTTCAGCCTAGACTTCTTCTCAAGTACTTTGGATGCATCATCAGTCCCTTGAGAAGGACATCATGCTCAGTAGAGGGACAGCAAAAAATAGGAAGACCCTCAGTGGGATGGATTGACACAGTAGCTGCAACCACAAGCTCAAACATAACAATGATTGTGAGGATGGTGCAGGATAGGGAAGCATGTGGTTCTGTTGTACGTGAGGTCACTCTGAGTGAGAACCAACTCAATGGCACCTAATTCTTATAACTCATTCTTTCAGCAAAGGTTTATCAACCATTACTAGGTGAGTGCCTGCATGGTGCAAATGGTTAAAGTGCTCGGCTACTAACCAAAAATTTGGAGGTTTGCGTACCCTCAGGAGGCCCCTCTGAAGAAAGGCCTAGCAATCACTTCAGAAAAATGGCCACTGCAAACCCTGGGGAGCAAAGTTCTGACACACACAGGGTCACCATGAATTGGGGTTGACTTAACAGAAACTGCTTCTATGAAGCCAGGTACTATGCTATGCACAACATGAACAAAATGAAAAGTAAAATGCAATCCATGTCCTTAAGGAAAGGAGCCCTGGTGGTGCAGGAGTTAACTGCTAGCTGCTAACTGAAAGGTCAGTGGTTCAAACCCACCAGCAGTTCCTCAGGAGAAAAGACCTGGCAATCTGCTCCTGTCAAGAGGACAGCCTAGGAAAGCCTACGGGGCAGTTCTGCTCTGTCACACACAGACACTTTGAGTCGAAATCAACTCAATGGCACACAACAACATCTTGAAGGAGATGAGACTTTCACAAGGGAGACAAACGTAAACTAATTAATTACTGTAAAATGCTTTTGATGTGTTTTACTTTTTTTGGTTATAAAACTCATCTGTATTGTTAAGCACTGTATTTACATCTTTGTGGCTCTCGATGTGTTCTAAATTTCCTTTCTTGACCAAGGTAGACCAGCAGGTTAAACTCCTGAGTGCTGTTGCAATTGCTTTACTGAAATACTGTCCACAGAGAATTTCTAGCAAACCAATTACACCACTGTACTTGACATGTAAGCAAAGACTGCCCTTCAAACAAAATAAAATTGATTGAAACACTATTTTAAACAACAGGCTATCAAGACCAGTACCATTAATCTTAAGTGTTTTCTTTCACTCAAGCCTTTCCATGTTGCTTCAGTTTAAGAAGTTTTGTTCAACATCCTGGAAATTTCTCTGGCTCTCAAAGTAAAATCTGGGAATGCTTTGATCTGAAAGCTTTTTTTAAACCCTGTATCGACAACATTTACTATGCTACTTGAAATTGCTGTGTAAAATCCAATGGAGCAGAAACCTAGAACCATAGAGTTCCTCAAGGAAAAACTAGGGGCAAATTTAGGGGCCCTAATATATGTCATGGGAGCTCTGGTAGCATAGTGGCTAAGGCACTTGACTGCTAACCAGACGGCTGGCGGTTCAAACCCACTAGCCACTCCTCGGAAGGAAGGTTGGGCAATCCTACTTCCATAGTGATACTGCCTCGGAAACCCAAG
>NW_006922156.1:868427-874988 GCF_000298275.1 Orycteropus afer afer | reverse complement strand
AAGAATAATGTAGAATCTGCAAAATACCGCATAACGTGGATGAACCTGGAGGACATTATGCCGAGTGAAATAAGTCAATCACAGAAGGACAAATATTGTATTAGTCTGTTATTATAAAAGTCAAGGAATGGTTTATCTATGGTAGGAAATTTTCTTTGTTGGTTACCAGGGGTGGGAGGGGAGGGGAGGGAACATTGTTAGATAGGTAGAGATAAGTACTGATTTGGGTGAAGAAAAGGGCAATATACCAAATGTGAGTGATCAACATGGTGGCACTGAGGAAGATGAAGATATAGAGAGGTATATATGAGAGGTACAGACAACAAAGATGAACCCTTTTGCACACACAGTACTGCATTGTCAGTGAAGGCAAATATGGGTATATGGTTGAATAGATGGGTGGTCAGGCTGAACTATTAGGTATGTCTATGAAGTGGGGAATGTACCCAAGAACATGTATAGGGTTGGCAGACAATGGTTCTATAAGTGTATTTGTATGATCTATAAGAATTCCCAGGTATATAGTAGAGCTGACAAGGGACAAGGTTGTAGTCACTTCTTGGTCACAGCCAGCTACCCAGAGGGATCAAGCAGTTGAACCAGGCTCAGGACTATCGTCGCAGGGGACATAGCTCAACTGGCATAACATACTACACAAAACACTGTTCCACCTCCTACTTTGGCGAGTAGCAACTGGAATCTCAAAAGTTTGCAAGCAGCCATCTAGATGCAACAATGGGTCTCTCCTCATCCAGAGTAAAGAAGAATGAAGAAAACCAAAGACTCAGGGAAACAATTAGTCCTAGCGACTGGTACACCATGCAATCCGCAGCCTACATGACTATGAGAACAGAAGAGCTAGATGGTGCCCCGCTACCACTGTCAACCACTTGGAGGGGGATCTATGTAGGAGATACTGGATAGAGAGGGGAAACTCAAAATCATTTGGAAAAAAAGGTGGGGGGGCAGGTTTGTTGGTCTGATAGAGCCTGGTGGAACCACTGTGACTATGGCCCCTAGCTGAACCCACACCTGCGGCTTCCAGTCAAACAAAAGATAGGCATATGAGCTGAACATTTATACTAAGTAGATACACTCCTTGGAGAGAACAATCATGGGAGAAAGAAGGGCTGCTTATGCACAGGGAGACAGTTTAGAGGGCAGGAGTGCACGAAGGGATGGACACAGGGAAGAGGTTAACTATTGGGAGGAAGTGAGAGGGGAGCTGTTGCATTGTGGTAAATTGTAGTCAATGTCATGGGACAAAGAGTATGTGAACTGCTGTATAGAAAGTGAATTTGCTCTGTAAATTTTCACCCAAATCACACACACACAAAAAAAATTCCAATGGAGCTCATCTCATACAGGGGGTCAACAGTCTCCCAAATAAACTCCCAATCCAATCTAGGTCAAGTATCTGGATGGTTAATTTGAATGCAGCGCTTCCTCCCATACAGTACCAGAAAAAACAAATACAAAATTGAAATATGGTTTTCAACTGGACTCAATCTCTTCCATTGTTAACTTCTCAGCCATATTTCTTATTGTTAAAAACACATCTATTCTCAAAGACCATATTTCACATCAAAGTAATTCAGCTCTTAGAAGCTACCCAGGGAAGTGTTTCCCTACTGTTATGGGTGCTCACACTAAGGCTACGTGCTCAAGCGGAATCTGTGCTGAGGGAGTAAAGGAGGGTCGCTCCACTCCTGGGAAGACCTGGCTGAGGGATCCCACTGTGGAGCACGTCATGGGAGAGGCAGGAGCGTGGAGGAAGGCCCCGTTGGGGCGGGAGATGGTTCCATCTGAGGGAGAGAGCATGTGCATGTGGGTGGAAGTGCAGGGTGCCCCAGAAGGGAGGGCTCCAGAGATAACATTCAGGCCCTGACTGACAAAGGACACATGTGCAGAACCAAATTATCTACAATGCAGCCCTTCATCTGACAGACATTAGAGCACCAACCAGGCAAAACCACTTTTCCCTGAGTTGAGGCTACACATGAGGCTGAAGAAAAAGTAAAATAGAAAATCACCCTAAGAGGGGCTCACATTTACAAAGAAGACTGCCTGGGAGATTTGTTTTTAAGTCAGTGGATGACTTTTGAAATGGAAAAAAAAATACGTTTTATGCTAAAATAAAATAAAAACACTGAAAAATGACAAGGCCGCTATTCATTTACTGTCATTTGTAGTCCAAAATGCTCATCTTCTCCTTACCCCTGACCCCAGAGTTCCAGAAATGGAGGGGAAGTAATTCTTGGCTAATCACTAGTGCACCTGATTAACTACTGCTAATGTAAGATCCTGCCTATATAAGAGAAAGCAACAAACAAAATATTCCTTTCCTAAGATCTTTCTTTCACAGATATAGCCACAATCATAGAGGAAAATAGCAGCAAAACTCTTTTACACCTGTTGTTCAAAGGCTTTTTGGTCACTGGCTAAGGACTGGGGAGAGGTAACACATTATCCTCCTCAAAGGGGCTGTTGTTGTTATGTGCCGTCAAGTCGGACCCGACTCATAGCGACCCCTCCTTGGGTTTCCGAGGCAGTGTCACTATGGAAGTAGATTGCCCAACCTTCCTTCCGAGGAGTGGCTGGTGGGTTTGAACCACCAGCCTTCTGGTTAGCAGTCAAGTGCCTTAGGCACTACACTACCAGAGCTCCCTCAAAGGGGTTAGTTCTCCAATAAATGAAACAGCAGCTTGGTAAATTCATTTCCCTTTGACTTTAGTCAATAATGTAGGAAATACTTCTCACTCTCCTTTCAAGAGCCAAAGGAGATAACTAAGAGTCTTCAAGGACACAAAAATCCACTAAATTTCACTAAGTTACAGGCCTACCGAACCCTGGTGACATAGTGGTTCAGCACTTGGCTGTCAACCAAAAGTTCAGCGGTTCAAACCCAAGCCTCTCTGCAGCAGAAAGATGTGGCGCTGTGCTTCTATAGAGATTTACAGCCTTGGAAACCCTATACGCAGTTTTACTCTGTCCTTCCTATAGGGTTGTTATGAGTCAGAATCGACTCAACGGCAATGGGTTTGTGGTTTGGTTACTGACCTATACTAAACATCAGGCATCACAAAAGAAAAAGCAAGCAACTGGCCACCATGCAGCAAGTTACAGGATCCACTACTCCATGGCAACTCCTGCAACTTTCTCCACTAAATAATTTCAAATCCTGGCCGTCCATATCTATACAATGGAATAAAAACAAAAACAAAAACAAAACCAGCTGCCCCATGGCCACCCCATCTGTGCCAGAGAAGAACTGTGCTCCATAAGGTTTTCAATGGCTGAATTTTCACAAGTAAAACCCCAGGCCTTTCTTTCGAGGTGTCTCTGGGTGGGCTTGAACCCCCAACCATGTCACCCAATTGCACATTACCCAGGGACTCCATACAATGGAACACTGGGCCATTAAAAAGATTCCTCTTCGATTCTGATGTGAAATGATCTCCACATGAGTGGGAATAGTATACTTTCGTTATTAAATATGTATCTAAAAGAAAGAGAAAGCTAAATTGACATATAAGCTTGTGCACAGAGTGAATAATTCTGAAATGGTGCAGAAAAGAACTGCAGGTTGGGTTGGAGGAACAATTACCTTTCAATGAATACTCTTTTGTACCCTATAAATATTTTACATATACTGCATAAAGTTAAAAATTATTTTAAATAAATCTCAGTCTCTAAAAAACTAGCTATCTATTTGTTAGTAGTAAGCCAAGAATTGGGCTCCATTTGCTGCACAAAAAATTGAATTCTCTCTCCCTGATTCTCTCTTCCTCTGATTCTCTCTCCATCACTCCCTCTTCCTCTCTCTGTAGGTATGTAATCTAATTCTATTGACACTTGTTTTTCTCTTGCTCATATCTTGACTCATTCTCAGAAAGTGTCAATCCCCAGTCAAGATGTCAGAAGCCCTGTGAATGATGACTGTTACGGAGTGAACTGTGTCCCCTTAAAATATGTATTGTTGTTGTTATGTGCTATCGAGTCAGACCTGACTCATAGCGACCCCTCCTTGGGTTTCTGAGGCAGTATCACTACGGAAGTAGATTGCCCAACCTTCCTTCCAAGGAGTGGCTGGTGGATTTGATCCGCCAGCCTTCTGGTTAGCAGTCAAGTGCCTTAGCCACTATGCTACCAGGGCTCCTAAACCTTGTACCTTTGCATATGACCCAGTTTGGAAATTTGGGGTTATGTTAATGGGGTTATACCAGTGGAGAGTGAGTCTTAAACATAATCACTTCTAAGTGGTGTTTTATAAGAGCAAAACAGACACAGACACACGTACATGGGGGAAGACAGATGCCATCGAAGGATTGTCTACAAACAAAGGAGTGCTAAGGCTCACCAGCAGTCAGTAGAGACTAAGAGAGAGGCCTACAGAAGGAAACAGCATGGCGGAGGCTCTGATTCAGACCTCCAGCCTCCAGAACTGTGAGAAAATACATTTCTGTTCTTCAAAGCCACTCACATGTTCTGTGACAGCAGCAGTAGGGATCTAAGACAAGACCATCTGAGGCTCCTCTCCATCAGAGATGAGCTGGCAAATGAAACCAGAGTCCACGTTTCTGTGGAAGGCACACCTCCTCCCCCACACCTAGGCAAATGCCCACAACACACTACTGGCTTCAACATTCCCCTTCCCTTTGAGGTTCAAGAGTCCAGAATGGCTCTGTCATGGATTGAACTGTGTCCCCCCAAAATAAATGTCAACCTGGCTGGGCAATGATTCTCAGTGGTTTGGCAGTTATGCGATGATGTGATCATCCCCATGATGTAATCTGATATGATCAGCCAATCAGTTGTAAGGGGATTAAGGTGCTAGGCAACACCCTTGCTTGGATCACAGCCCTAATCTGATGTTAGAGTTTTCCTGGGGTACGGCCTCCATCATCTTTTGTCTTGCAAGATAAAAGGAGAGCAAAGGAGCAAAGGAGGGAACTGAATACCACCAAGAAAGAAGAGCAGAGAGTAAAGGGCATCCTATGGACCCAGGCTCCCTGTGCTGAGAAACTCCTAGATCCACAGGAAGACTGCTGCCAAGACACATAGAGATCTCCAAAGGACACCAGGCCCACAGTTGCTGAAAGAAGACAAGGATCTTCCTTCAGAGCCAACAGGGAGAGAAAGCCCTGAATTCAGACTTCCAGCCTCCTAAACTGTGAGAGAATAAACTTTTGTTGTTAAATCCACTTGTGGCATTTGTTGGAGCTGCACTAGACAACTAAGACATGCTCCCAGGCCCACTAGCTCCAGCAGCAAAGGAAGGGGATCTGATCACGTTCAGCTTGACCCTGAACCTTCTGTACTGCTCCCAAGTGCCTTCAGTTTGTAACTTTCCGTATCACCACTCTGAAATATCCTCCAAGAATGTCTTTGTCATTCTGAACTTCATCTAGCCTGAAAGCCTTCCCTAAAGCTCTGCTAGTTCACTGCCTCTCTTCCACTGAGGTGAACGTAAGGACATTAAGGCAAGATCCAAGTACAAACTTCAGTGCCCTACAAAATGCCAGTGGAGGCATTGTTTCCTTGCCCTGAAGACAAGGCTGAAGCTTTCTAGGCTGAAAGACAGGAACTTTTGTCCCTAACATTGTTCCTGTTTGTCTTCCAATCCTACCTAAATCACTTCAGAGGATTAAAGCAGAGCCCCAGAACAATCCTAATTACCCACTTTCCAAGGAAAGAAGGCAACTGGTCCCCAAGCCTCTCCTCTCAGGCAGATGAACTGGGAAACCCATGACCTTTGGTACCAGACAGCCTGGGTTCAAATCCCACCTCAGCAGGTTTATTCTGTGGCAGTTTCCTTAACATGTGCTAAGACTTGGTTTCCCAATCTCTACATGAGGATACTAATTCTTACCTCAAAAAAATGTCTATGATATAAGATGAACATTTACACCAGGTAGGTACATTCCTTAGAACAATCAACCATGAGAGATCAGAAGGGCAGTATTTGCACAAGGAGATAGCTCAGAGGGCAGAAATGCACAGGAAAGGACACAAGGAAGTGGTAACCACAGGAAGGAAGTAGGAAGAAAGTTGTTACATTGTGGGAACTGCAATCAATGTCATGAAAACAAAATGTGTATGAACTGCTGTATGGAAAACAAATTTGTTCTGTAAATTTTCACTGAAATCACAATAAAAAAAAGATGTCTATGAAAAGCAAATGATAGTCATTAGGGAAATATGTAAATCAAAAACACAATAAAATACCACTTCACATCCACTAAAAAAAAAACCCCACTACTATGGAGTCGATCCGACTCCTAGCGACCCCTCGTTGGGATTCCAAGGTGGTATCACTACGGAAGTAGATTGCTCAACCTTCTTTCTGAGGAGTGGCTGGCGGATTTGAACCACCAGCCTTCTGGTTAGCAGTCAAATGCCTTAGGCACTGCACCACCAGAACTCCCTCACATCTACTAGGATGGCTCTAATAAAAAAAATAAATAAGTAACAATCAAAGTTCAACAAGACAGAAAATAACAAATGCTGGCGAGGTTGTGGAGAGATTGGGACTCTCATACACTGCTGGTGGGACTGTAA
>NW_006922156.1:866144-867252 GCF_000298275.1 Orycteropus afer afer | reverse complement strand
GGGTTTGAACTGCCAACCTTCTGGTTAGCAGTCAAGTGCTTTAGCCACTATGCTACCAGAGCTCCTTGACCCAACAATTCCACTCCTAGGTACATGCCCAAAAGAGAAAAGAGGGATTAAAACAGATGCTTGTATATGTATGTTCACAGCAGCACTATGCACAGTAGCCAAAAGGTGGAAACAACCCAAGCATCTATCAGCAAATGAATGGACAATACAATGTGGTCTTACCCATACAATGGAATATCATTCAGCTGTGAAGAAAAATGAAGTCCTGAGACATGCTATGACATGGATGAACCTTGAAAACATTATACTAAAGGAAATAAACTGGACACAAAAGGACAAATACTGTCTGATCCCATTTGTATGAAATACCTAGAACAGGTAAATTCATTGAGACAGAAGGTAGACTAGAGCACACACCACGGGCTAAGAGAAGGGGAGAGTGGACAGTTACTCCTTAAAGGGGAGAGTTTCTATTTAAGATGATGAAAAATTTTGGGAATAAATACAGTAATGATTGCACAACATTAATATAATTGTCACCGAAATTTATACTTTAAAATGGCACATTTTATGTTATATTTTAATACAGAAAACAAAAATCTTCCCGTAATAAAAATTCATACAGCCTCCATGAGCAACTGCCTCTTTTGCCATGAGACCAGAAGAACTGGATGATGCCCAGTTACGTTACTGAACATTTTATCAAAGACTCTACAGAAGAATCCTGATCAAAATGGGGAAAACACAGAACAAAATTTCAAATTCTCAGGGACTATGGATAACCCCAGGAAACTACTGCTCTGAGGTAAACTTAAACCTTAAACTAAGAATAGTCCCTGAAGTCTTCTTAAAACCAAATAATAATTTAACTTAACTAGTAAAAACAGTATGACTGAAGCGTTATACTCTTATGAAAAACTATCTGTATGGAATCAAACTGACAACAGCAACTTGAAAGATTAGACAGGAACCTTGGTGGGCAGTGTGGTGTCCTTTTTTTTTTTTTTTTAATTGTGATGTGGGTGAAAATTTAGAGCAAATTTAGTTTCCATACAGCAGTTCACATTCACTTTGTCTCATGACATTGACTACAATTTAC
>NW_006922156.1:835417-865697 GCF_000298275.1 Orycteropus afer afer | reverse complement strand
AATCTTTGGTTTTCTTCTTTGCTCTGGACGAGGAGAGACCCATCATTGCATCGATGGCTACTTGCCAGCTTTTAAGATCCCAGTCACTACTCGCCAAAGTAGGAGGTAGAACAGTGTTTTGCATAGTGTATTATGCCAGTTGAGCTTGATGTCCCTGCGACTATGATCCTGAGCCCACAGGTTTAACTACTCGGTCCCTCTGGGTAGCTGGCTATAACCAAGAAGTAACTACAACCTTGTCCCTTGTCAGCTTTACTATACACCTAGGAATTCTTACAGATCATACAATTACACTTACAGGACCATTGTCTGCCAATCCTATACATGGTCTTGAGTACACTCCCTGCTTCATAGACATACCTAATAGTTCAGCCTGTCCACCCATCTATCCACCCATATACCCATATTTGCCTTCACTGACAGTGCAGTACTGTATGTGCAAAAGGGTTCAACTTTGTTGTCTGTACCTCCCATGTACCTTTCTATGTCCCCTCTTCCTCAATGCCACGATGTTGATCACTCACATTTGGTACATTGTCCTTCTCTTCACCCAAATCAATACTTGTCTCTTCCTATCTAACAGTGTTCTCTTCCCTCCCCTTCCACCCCGGTAACCAACAAAAAAAATTTCCTTCCATAGATAAACCTTTCCTTGACTTTTTACAATAACAGACTAATACAATATTTGTCCTTCTGTAACTGACTTATTTCACTCAGCATAATGTCCTCCAAGTTCATCCACATTATGCGGTGTTTTGCAGATTCTAGGTTTTTCTTTAAGGTTGCATAGTATTCCATTGTGTGTATGTAGCATAGTTTGGTTATCCACTCTTCTGTTGATGGGCACGTCAGTTGTTTCCATATTTTGGCTATTACAAATAGTGCTGAGATGAACATGGGTGTGCCTATGTCTGTTCTTGTCATGGCTCTCACTTCTTTAGGGTATATACCTAGTAATGGAATGGCTGGGTCAAATGGTATTTCTAATTCCAATTTTTTAAGGAATCGCCATACTGCTTTTCACAATGGTTGTATCATTTTACAGTCGGTGGGCAGTGAATTTATGTTAATGAGGGAAGAACAACTCAGAAAAGGAGGGTGAGAATGGTTGCCAAACTCAAAGAATGTAACCCATGTTACTGAGTTGTACATGGAGAATTACTGAATTGGCGTAGTTCTGCTTTGTATATTCTCAACACCAATGAAATAAAATTCAAATTGGTGACGCCCCTGTGTAAACCTACCACTGGGAACCCCCTTCACTCCTCTGACACCCCCAGTTCTTGACTCTGCCCTACAACTAAGATCCACCAGATCAACCCCGACCAAGTATTATTTGGTCATTAAACTTTAAACACATCTTAAAATCCCAAAGTGTAAAGAGCACAACTCTGAGGTGAGGGGAGAGATTATCTTTTTTTGTTTGTTTGTTAATTACAGAATCTATAGCTCTAATAACACACAGAGACAGACACAGCCTACCTGTAATGCAGGGGCCAGGGTCCTGCCTGTCGCCTGCTTTCTTTGGTGCCTACTTACCTTCTCCTTCTTCATAATGGCCAAGATTCACTGAGCCTTCAAGAGCCTTCAGAGACCCCCTTGTTTGTGTTTTCAAAGAAGAAACCCAAGGCCCAGAGACTTTAAGGGATTAGTCCAAAGTTGCACAGCTAGTTAACAGCTAGTCAAACAACTTTTTGCCTGTTGATTAAGCCCAGCAAACCTGATAACTCATGAGAGCTTAGTTAGAGGGCATCACATGCCAGGGTATACTTCATGGATTCTTAGCAGAGTCCCTGGCTAGTGTAAGCAGCTAACACATTCATCAATAACTGAAAGGCTGAAGGTTCAAGTCACCCAAAGGTGCCTTGGAAGAAAGGCCTGGGGTGCTACTTCCGAAAAATCAGCCACTGAAAGCCCTATGGAACACAGGTGTGGTCACCAAGAGTCGGAGTTGACTTGTTAGCATTGGTGGGCTGGTTGGTTAGCAGAGATTAAAGACATCCTGTGACCCTCAGTACACTGAACTGCCAGAAACAACAGAAGCCACAGTTCTCTGGTGGACTTCTCAGCATTCAATGTCATCCAGTGTAAGTTTCTGAGAGACAGGGTATATGTTTTCTATCTGAACTGTCCAATGGCATTCTCTAGCTGTAAGCTGGGGAGCTCTGGTGGTGTAGTGCCTAAGACATCTGACTGCTAACCAGAATGCTGGCAGTTCAAACTCAGTAGCCACTCTTTGGAAGGAAAATTGGGCAATCTACTTCCATAGAGATAATGCCTCAGAAACCCAAGGAGGGGCTGCTATGAATCGGAACCGACCCAACAGCAGTGAGCTTGGTTTTGTTTTTGGAGCCATAAGCAGCTACTGAGGGCTTGAAAGGTAGCTAGTGCCAAGGGAGAAACTAAGTATTTTAATTTCATTTCACTGTAACTAATGTGAGGCGCTTTGGTGGTGCAGTGGTTAAATGTTCAGTAGCTAATCAGAAGGTCAGCAATTCAAACCCAATAGCTGCACCTCAACAGAAAGGTAAGGCAGTCCGCTTCATTAAGATTTACAGCTTGGAAACCCAATGGGGCAGTTCTACTCTGTCCCACAGGGTTGCTATGAGTTGGAATCCACTCAACAGCAACAGATTTGGTTTGGGTAATTAATATAAATTTAGATAGTCAGTGTGGCTAATGGTGTCCACAGTGGAGAGCGCCACTCAAGAGCACTATTATTTGGCGACGTAATTTGGAGACCCAATGCAGTAAACACAGGGCACTTTGTAGGCAGATGAATGGATTCAGACACTAGTTCTGTAACCTTGGCCAGTCCCTTAAACTTCTATGTCTCCGTTTTCACATGTGTATGGGGGACCATTTCCACATGCACAACAGAATAAAATGCTGCCCAGTCCTGTACCACCAAGAAAAGAAAGCTTCCAGGCTCTAAACGCCCTAAGTGCCTCAGACAGGCCCCAAACTGGTTTTGCAGACACAGCCCTGGTCCTTCCCCTAGGCCCAGCCATGGGAACCTGGCTCCCAGTTCACCTGAGGCTGCAGTGGTGGGGGTGCTGGGTGGCACCGGCGGCTGTGAGGAGCCACTGCTCTCGGTCATCAAGCACGGGTTGCCGCCGCCGTTCTCCCTCTTGACCAGCAGCTCGGCAGCGCTAGGCAGCGGGATGGGGTGGCTGATCCCCAGCTCCTCCTCCTGGGCCTGCTGCCTCCTCAAGGCCACCTGAAAGCACAAGGCAGGGGTCACCCTCAGCACCTCAGAGTCCCTTGTGCAGCTTGCCAAGACCACAGCACTCCCCCCGATTCATAAGCTCCAGGGGCGAGTTGGCAGTTTCTAAACTTTTTTAAAGCTACCACGTCACTGTGATGTGTAGTCCAAGCTGAGAAAGGATTTAGGACCAGATGCATAGCATACAGTAGGTGCTCAAATGATGTTTGTGAACTAGAAGAACTGAAAGCAGAGACGCCAACAGATATGTGTACACTGGTGTCCGTGCAGCATGATTCACCACAGCCAAAAGGTGGAAACAACTCAATGTTCAGCAGGTGAATGGATACAAGAAAAGTGGTCCGCCCATACAATGGAATATTACTCAGCCATATGGAGAAATGAAATCTTGATACATGCTAACACATGGGGGCAGGCAGGGACGCAGGGGGAAAGAAGACCCAATGCTTAGGGGACAGTGAACTTCTATGAAGGGTGATGAAAAGATTCAAGAACAGTTAATGGTGGTGGCTGAACAACACAATGAATATATTTAATGTCACTGAACTGTATGTATGAAGGCTGCTGGAATGGCAAATGTGGTGTTACTGATATAATTACGGTGAAAATATATTGAAAAAAATCACTATATTGAGTGAAATTAGCCACAAGCGGACAAATATTAGCAGACAAATATTGTATGATCTCTCTTACATAAAATACCTAGAACAGGAAAATGCACAAAGACCCAAGACAGGGGGCTGGGTGTGTGATATTCTAGGCAGGAGGCAAGATGAGGCCAAAACTGGAACTAGAATGGTGGTAACATCCCTAAGAAACTGGTAATACCTCTTCATTTTCTCTCCTCTTACATAATATTGTTAAAGCTTGGGGAAAATGGTTTATGAGGGAAAAAATGCTTACTACTTGTAATCAAAAAAAAAAGACTTGTTGAAACTGACTATTGGCAATAATGAAACAAGAAAAGCAAGTATCTGTGTATCAGATGCCCAAATACAAGTCAAAAGTTGACATCAAAATGGTAAATCACTTCACACTGAAATGGCTTTGATTTAAACAACAGAAAAGGTATTGTGAGGATGTGAAGAAACTGGGATCCTATTCAAACTCATCCAACATTTAGCTGGTGGGACTCTAAAATAGTACAGCCCTCATGGAAAAGTTTGGTAGTTCTTCAAAATGATAAACACAGAACTACAGCAATTCCACTCCTAGGCAGATACCCAAAAGAACTGAAAGTAGGGACTTAAACATACCTGTACACCTATGTTCACTGCAGCACTACAAAATAGCCAAAAAGTGGAAACAATCTAAATGGCCATCAACACATGAATGGATAAATGAAATGTGGTTCATACATGTAATGGAATATTACTCAGCCATAAAGTGAACTGAAGTCCTGATACATGCTACAACATGGATGAACTGTGAAAACATTCTGAATGACGTAAGTCAACCACAAAAAGACAAATACTGTATGATCTCACTTACATGAGATATCTAAATAGGAGCTCTGGTAGCACAGTGTCTAAGGCACTTGACTGCTAACCAGAAGTCTGGCTGTTCAAACCCACCAGCCACTCCTCAGAAGGAAGGTTGGGCAATCCTACTTCCGTAGTGATACTGCTTCGGAAACCCAAGGAGGGGTCGCTATGAGTCGGGGCCGACTCCACGGCAAATAACAACAACAACAACAACAACACAGAGACCAAAGTTTGTAACTGGTGACCATGGCTTGGTGGACAGCTGGGGAAAAGTTAAACCTACTGCTTAGAGGACAATGAACTTCTACTATAGGGGATGGAAAAATGTGGGAGCAGATAATGATGATGGTTGAAAAGCAGGGTAAACATAATGTCACTGAATTGTACATGTGAAGAGAGCTGAAATGACAAAATTTTATTACATATATGTTTACCACAATAAAATAAAAAGGTGAATTAGATGCACAACCACAACTTATATATTGTTTTAAGAAATCTGTGGTTTAAATTTAGAAAGCTGATTAATGTGAAAGTTTACTCCTAATAAAAGTACTTTTCAACTTACAAAAACTAATCTTAAATAATCAATTATCTAAGGTAATTAAACTTAAGTCTTGGTTTCTATGATTAACCAAGAAGCTTATGGATAGAATAGTAAGCGTCTGAGTAGAAATAATAATAAATTAACTTAAAACCCAAGTATCTCAATACATAAATTATACCCTGATTTTCACAAATTTCATTCATACAAAAAATGCACAGGCTATTCATTATATATGGTATATGCCAAGGATATTTATACAGACCTCCTCTCCAAGGTTTTTAAGAAATGTTACTTAAATTAAGAAGGGGGAGAACTGATTCAAAAGGCAACTACTTCAGAATCAGATCTAAGATTACTAGCTAACTATTTTAGAAAGACCAAAAATTGTTTTGATATTTTGTTGAGAATTTATCCACCATAACACAGGCCTTCAGATGTGGAAAAGACAGAAATTTCACATATTTAATGTAATCCCGTTACTTTTGCTTTTTAAAATAGCACAGAACCTTGTTCAAAATCAGCAACCCTACTCTGATAAATATTTTTATTAAATTTTGAGGAAATTTCCACCCCTGAACATATTTAAGCCAAAGACTAGATGTCCAAGAGTATTTTTCTACCTACAAATAGAATTTAAATGTCTGTAAACTTTTTTGAGTAAACTCATCCTGATACTTTTTAATGCTACACCCGGTGTATTTTTTGTGCCACTATAGTATTAAGCTAAAACCCTATAAAGAATATTTTTATGTCTTCAAAATGAATCTATCCAAAATAAATCTATTTCAAAATATACTTTTACAACTCTGATGTACATTAAAAAAAAGTCTTTAACGCTAAGCATTTGTGCAGTTTTCTGAGTTCTTATCTAAAACATTTCTAATGGAGGATATTTACACCTTCCTTAATGAAAAGTAGCAGCACAGCCTTAGTAAATACTTCTTTCGTATCTTTCTATTTCAAATAACCTGTTTAAAAAGATGAAACAATTTTTAGCTGGAAAGAATGTATTCGCTTCTCAAAATCCCAATAGGATTACCTATGGGGCTATTTCCGTTAAACTGCTTTATTACTAATCCACTAATGAAACTTTATTTTTAACCAAAAGAGACGGAAAAAACCTTCCAACCCGTGCCTGGTCGCCCCGTCCCCTCGCGTATGCTTTAAAATTCTCGTGAACTCTTTAAAATATAATCCACAATTATATATTTTATGCCTAGACAGCGAAAAATAAAATTTTAAAAAGCTAACAAAATTTCCAGCCCAAAATGGCTGAGGCACCAGCCAACCCCCAAGCGAACAAGGAAAATGCACCGACGCCGCGCCCACTACGTGGACTTTTCCAGAAAAATGGACCAACAAGGCCTCGGGACTGGGGGGAAGAGCCGCCCCACGAGTCCCGATTCGCCCCGAAACCAGGAGCGCGGCGGTGGGCTTCCGGGCCTGAGGATCCAGGGAGGCTCTGTGAGGGCCGGATCCGAGAGCTTGGGAAAAGTTAACCCCACGATTCTGTGCGGGGGCCGGATCCGGTAGTCTCCAGACAAGGGAACCCCGCGGTTGTGTGACAGTGAGGGGCGGGATCCAGGAACCCCGAGAGGCGCTAACTCCCCGGCTTTGTGAGGGCTCGGGAACCCCGCTGTGGGGTGAACCCACGGCTCTCCATAAGGGGCGGGATCCAGAAGCCCAGGGACCCCTTCCCCAAAAGGAGAACCCCTAAACTCTGCTCCGCGGGCAAAGGCCGAGGTCTCGAGGACTCCCAAGAAGAGTGAACCCCGCAACTCTGTTCGGCGGAACCCGAGATTCTCAAGCGGAGCAAACCCCGCAACTCTACTGGCACACGTGACCAGGGGCCGGGGACCAAAAGACGAACGAATCCTCAACTCCCTGCTCCGCAGGCGTGGCCGGAGATCCAGGGAACCTGCTCGTGGACAGAACCTCTTCTGAGGGCTGGGCCAGGGACCCCGGAGACCCGGAAGGTCGCCATCTCCGCAGCTGTGGCAGCGCGCAGATCCCAGACGCCAGGCCCTCTTCGCGCGAGGCTGGATCGCTGCTGGGAGCAGGACCTAGCGTACCTCCGCCGTCGGGGTCCTGCCTGAGACTTCACCCAGCGCCCAGGGCTGAATCGGACCGTTAGAGGCCCCACGCGGCCGCCAGGGGACCTCGCCTAGAGCCCTGGGCTGCACCTTGCCGTGGGGCCCCGCCAAGGGACCTCACTAAGCATCTGGGCCTGCACATGGTTGTCGGATCCCGCTGGAGGACCACGCCCAGCGTGCAAAGCTGGACCCGGCTGTCTGGGATCCCACACGCCGCTCCGAGGGACTTCGCCTAGAACCCGGGGCTGTCCGGCCCCTCACTCACCTGCGCGGCCATCACGCGCTGCCTTTCAGCGATCAGGTTGCACTTCTTGCACTGGCAGTCCCGCCACATGCAGAAACGCTTGTGGCCCTTGAGCGGCGACGCGTAGCCGTGGTTTCTGCAGCGTGCGCACTTGGGCAGCCGCGGGGACTTCTTGCCCGCCGCGCCAGAGCCCGCGCCGCCGCAGCCCCCCGCGCCCGCCGCCCCCAGTAGCGGCCCGGAAGCCTTCCCGAAACCGCCTTTGCCTTGCGGCGCAGGCCCGGGAGCGTGCGGGGCCTCTGCCGGGGCCGAGGGTTTGTTGAAGGCGTCGTCGTTGGGCATGGTGGCCGCCTTTCTGGTCCGAAGACAGCTGCAAGGGCCACCCCGACCGACGGCAAGACTGCGAGGAGGAGAAGCGGAAGATGTGTGCGCAGCAGCCGGAGGTGCAGCCCGACTCGTGAGGTCGAGACACGCAACGCCCAGGGGGTGGGGGTGGGGGTGGGGGTTGTGCCTTTTTTTTTTTCTTTTCTTTTTTGGCGCGCGCGCGCGCGCGCAGCGCAGAACTTTTGGATACTTTTCAGAATGTTCCCGGGACAGCCAGGGCAGGAGAGGGCGCGAGGGGCGCGGCCATCAGCTCCCTTCCCCCCAGCTCCAGCTGCCGTGCTCCCGCAGCGTGCAGGCTTGCAGGGCGGCAAACACCCGGGCGCTGGTGCAGTGCAGCTGCAAGCGCGCTGAGGGGTGCAGAGCTGCCTCCGCTGATGTCCGGATTGGCTGCCAGAGCTTGTGCACGGAGGAAGCTAGGCAACCCGGGTCATGTTGCTCCGAGGAGATGCAGACCGCCCTGTGGGGTCCTTGAGTTCCCCTCCCTCCTCAGTGAAGGCCTTCTCCACGTTGGATGGGGCAGAGGCCGGTCGAGTCAGCTCCGACGGGTTTTTTTTTAGTATGAGACTGAGAACCTAAGAAGGGAGAAGGCGTTGCACTTCCATCAGCAAATATGAGCCTCAGGGTGGGAAATTCAAGCGCGCCAAAAACGTCCAAGTGTGAGCCTTTTTACTCTCCCACGATATCTTCCTGCCTGGTGGTCGTTTGCTCACTAGGTTTCCACCTCCTGGCTGCAGAACACTTTCGGTCTAAAATTACTGGCAGCTTCTTGCCTCCAGTCCTTAGGGCTTCTTGCCTTTCAGGTAGCTCCTTTAGACCCTTGCAGAGGTCAAACTCACCGTTTAAAAAATCTATTGCGGGGTAGGTACACAGATGTAGACATTTATCTAAACTCATTCTACACTTAAGACCTGTGCATTCTACCGTATGCAGTCATACTTCCAAACAAACCAACAGACCCTCAACCTTCTTCCAGTCTTTTGCAGGATTCCCAGCCAGAACTCCCCCACCCCCATCTTAGGTTTGTCTCCTGCCCTGCACTTCCGCAGCAAGTCCATCCCTAAGGCTTGCTTGATCAAGTCTTCCTACGCCCCCACGTGTCCCCTAAGGCCAGCCCTCACCTCCTGCAAAGCCTTTCACTTGGTCTCTACTCTTACCTTCTGGCACATTCCATGCCCACAGCAGCTGGGGCCCTACAATAGCTGTGGTCTTGTTTTCTACATGAAAAACGAATGATAAAGACCTGGCAGGCTGGGTCTTCAAGCACTTGGAATGATGTTTTCCTGCATTATCCACCAGCCTGTAAGCGTTCTCTGTTCTTTACTTATCTCTCTGCTCAGTGGCACTTTTCTCACCTGGCAGTGGTCATTGTCCTGCTGGGGTTGTCCCTAACCCCTTACCCCACTCTCACTAATACCAGTGTTATTATTAAGGCTCCAAATTCTGAGTCTCAGCCCTAGGGGTTAGAGTTCCAAAGAAGCACAGACACTCCACTTAGCTTCTCATCAAATGGTTGTTGGTGGTGGTCTCTTTCAGCAGGTTTGAATGGAAATCCTCCAATCTGCCTTTTCCATTCTTATCCTCTTGGGCTCCTCTCCCAAGCCCTTTCCCTTAGTCTAGATTTACTCCATGTGTGTTCTCTGTCTGAAAAATTATTTCCTAAAGGAGTTTGTAGGAGTCTCTTTAGGGTGCAAACAGCTAAGCACTTGAGTACTAACTAAAAGGTTGGTGGTTTGAACCCACCCAAAAGCACCTCAGAAGAAAGGCCTGGTGATCACAGCCTTGAAAAACACTGTGGAGCAGGGTTCTATTCTGCAACACATGGGGTCACCATGAGTCAGTGCTGACTCCACAGCAACTGGTCAATTAGTTCAAGAGGTTTCTAGCTTTACACAGTAACTCATTTCTTACCCATCAGGGCAGTGATGCTCTTCCAGGATGCGGCCATCCATCCTCTTCTGGATCCTGTTAAACGATAACCACTGTTTTGCTCTGGAATATCTCTACGTCCTCCTCTAAAGCATGCCAATCGCTTTCATCTTCTATTTATTCTTCTTTTTCCATATTTACATTTTAATACAGAAACTTGGCACTGAGACATTCCCAAAGTCTAGTTTGGTTTTAAAGAATAAAATAATAGGTGCATGAAGCAGTAGTCAGCAAATCCCAAATGATAGGGAGAATGTCTGTTCCTTATCTTACCACACCACTAAAAACTGAAATAGAGGAATGTAAGCCTACAGATATGAGAAGGCCCAAGGAAGTAGGAAGACCCCAAGAATAAACTAAGCGATACAGCCATACATTGGAATATTATTCAACTATCAAAAGGAGTGAAGTTCTACTGATACGTGCTGCCGCATGGATGAACCTTGAAAATGTTGTGCTAACTAAAAGAAGCCAGATTCCAAAGACCACATATTGTATGACCCCATGTACATAAAATGTTCAGAGTAGGCAAATCTATGGAGACAGAAAATAGATAGGTTTTCCTGGGGCTGGAGTGGCACTGGGGAGTGAGTGGAAACAGAAGTCATTTTGGGGGGAAAGGGTGGACTATTCCAAATGTGGAGTGTAAAAATGGTTGCACAACTATGTAAATCTACTAGAATTACTGAATTTGCACTTAAAATGACTGAATCTTACGGTGTGTAAATTATACCTCAGTAAGTTGTTAAAATTTTTGAACTAAAAGAGAAAACAAATTATGTACAGTGTGGTTCCATTCTTGAAATAGAAACTAATGTATGTTTGTACCTGCTCAAGTGTGTTATCAGATTCTCCCTGGGTGAAAAGATTATGTGGTCTTCTCCTACTTTTTTGTATTACATGAGTTTTAAAAGGCACTTAGCAGGCATTATTTCACTGTCAGAGAAAGAACAATGCACTGTTTTACTGGTATGATAGTATAGCATGGTAATTAAGTGTCTGGTTTTGAATCCCATCTGTGTGACCTCAGGCAAGTTATTTAACCTCTTTGTGACAATTTTCTAGCCTGTAAAATGGGAGAGATAATCAAAGTTACCTGAAAAGGTTGTCAGGAAGACTAAGTGAGTTAATGCTTGTGAAGTGCTTAGAAAATATCTGGCACATCGTACTAAGTTTGTTGTTATTATTACTTCCTTATTGAAAATTGAAAAAAAAAAAAAAAAAAGGAGGGAGCAAGTCGGGGGGGGAATATATACATACCCACTTTCTATACCTTGGAAGAACTTGTAGTGAGAGGAAGCTATATTAGAAGACATCAATGATAAACGCCAATGATTTTTCATTTTGTCCAGAGTCGTTGTTCTTGTTAGTTGCTGTTGAATTGGCTCCAACTCCTAGCGACCCCCTATATCCATATGTTGTTATTTGCCATTGAGTCAGCCCTGACTCCTAGCGACCCCTCCTTGGGTTTCTGAGGCAGTTATCACTACGGAAGTAGGAATGCCCAACCTTCCTTCCGAGGAGTGGCTGGTGGGTTTGAACCGCCAGCCTTCTGGTTAGCAGTCAAGTGCCTTAGGTACTATGCTACCAGAGCTCGTAATATCTGTATATAACATTTAAAATGTTCCCCAGTCCTGCACCATCTTCATGATCGCTGCTATGTTTGTGTCCATGGTTACAACCACTGTGTTAGTCCATCTCATTGAGGCTCTCCCTCTTTCTCTCTCTCTACTTTATCAAGTATGATGTCTTTCTCTAGCAGTTGATCCCTCCAGATGGTATGTCTAAAGTGTATGAAATGAAGTCTTGCCATCCTCCCTTCCACGTTCCAAGGAGCTTTCTGGCTCTACTACTTCTAGTGCAGATTTATTTGTTCTTCTGGGAGTCCATGTCTGATAGTCACCAAACCACAATTCAAATACATCAGTATTTATTCCGTCTTCCTTTTTCATTGTCTTGCTTTTGCATATCTATGAGGCAACTGAAAATACCATAGCTTAGATGGTATGTCAAAGTGACATCTTTGTCTTTAAACACTTGAAAGAGGTCTTTTGCAACAGATCTGCCCAATGCAATACATTGTGTGGTACCTGAGACCACATATATGAAGGGAGGTTCTATATGAGTCAAAATCTTCACCTCCCTATGCCAGCCGTGTATGATTAATACCTTAAACCCTAGTGGTAAAGTGGTTAAGTGCTCAGCTACTAACCAAAAGTTTAGCAGTTCGAACTTAACCAGTAGGTCCATGGAAGAAAGACCTGGCAATCTGCTCCCATAAAGCTTACATACTAGGAATTCTTATTGGGTGGTTCTTTGTCATATGGGGTTGCTATGAGTGGGAGTTGACTAGATGGCACACAGCCGTGACAACTGGTTTGAGCCGTAGGAATGAAGGGAGAAGAGAGACTAGTATAGGCCTAAAGTATTTGACGGAGGAAGACCAAGCAAAGTCCTGTAATCAGACAGGATTTGAACAGGCACAAAGGCAAAAATGACATTCTGGGTCATGGGAACAATGGGTAGCTGGTGGGGCACTGGGAGTGAGCCCGTGGGTTGGGGTAGTGGGGAGGCACAGACATGCCTGTCGGGGACAGAGTAGGCAAGCTGGAGCCTGGTGGGAGATAAGGTTGGGAAGATAGCATGGCACCTCGCCTGCCAGTGAGGAATTTGGCTTCTCTCCTATAGACAAACGGAGAAGGATGGAGGCTCTCGTCCTTGGGGTGTGTGAGGAGTGAATGTGTCCATTCTGTCCATTACTGTGTGATTTCAACAAGCCATGTCCTGTCTCTGAGCCTTCCAGTCTTACCTGGGGATGGTGATCATGTATTTATATAATGTCCAGTGCAATGCCCGCCCACTGACCACATAGAAGGTGGTCCATCAGCTGTTGCTAGCAGATGCCTGCAGTTTGGATTGGAGGGGCAAGAGAGTTTGAGAGCAGATGATGCTGACAAAGGTCCAGCTCTTCAGGAATTGGAAACAGCACACTATCAGAAAGCAAAGGCAAGAAACGATGGCAGGGAAAAGACGGCAAAGCCTTGGCAGCTCAAGTCTATGCCATTCAGGGCAGTCGGCAGACCCTATGGTATCTCTGTTTTATAAAACTTTTCCAAAAAGAAACAAAAAACCATGAAACCCAAACTGCTGCCTTCGAGTGATTTCCAACTCATAGCAGCCCCACAGGACAGAGTAGAACTGCCCTATTGTGTTTCCAAGGCTATAAATATTTACAGAAGCAGACTGCTTCATCTTTCTCCCAAATCCGTTTGTGGATTTAAACCTCTGACCTTTTAGTTAGCAGCTGAGCACTTAACCACTCTACCACCAGGGTTCCTCCTACAAGATTCTACAAGGATTGACTTTCCCTTGTGAGTTGCCAACAAACTACTAAATCACTTTCATTATTCTGCTTGAGGAGTACACACATTTTGATTTTCCCTATCAAAATGGTTAAAAGGCAAATGTTTTGACGGTTTAAGGAACATGTGTAGGTTACCTAGAAAAATCACTAAACTGATACAAAATAAATGAAGGTGCTGTTCTGATACATTCATAATACATAAGCATTTAAAACATGCATTTTGAAGATAATTGGAGGTGATTTTTAGAATCAACTACTGTTTGGGAATTAACAGTAGACTGATTCCTTTCCAGTCACCTAAAGAAAAGGAATTGGCTTACTATCATAATGTTTTTCTTGTAGAATCAATTGCTTAAAACTTCAAGAAGAAATCTGGCTTTAAAAAATATATTTATTTTACAAAGTTGAATTCGATGGGGAAAAAGTGGCAATCAACATTTTATTTACTGCTTAATTTTGTTTTAGCTATTTATGAAGAAAGGAGCTCTGGTGGTATAGTGAGTGGTTAAGCATTCGTTGGCAGTTGGAACCCACCAGCTGCTCCACAGGAGATACATGTGGCAGTCAGCTTCCGCAAAGATTCACAGCCTTAGAAACCCTGAGGAGTAGTTCTACTCTGTCTTGTTGTTATGTGCTGTGGAGTCGGACCCGATTCATAACGACCCCTCCTTGGGTTTCCGAGGTGGTATCACTATAGAAGTAGATCGCCCAACCTTCCTTCCGAGGAGTGGCTGATGGGTTTGAACTGCCAGCCTTCTGGTTAGCAGTCAAGTGCCTTAGGCACTACGCTGCCAGAGCTCCTTACGCTACCAGAGCTCCTACTCTGTCCTAGAGGGTCGCTATGAATGGCAATTGACTTGCCAGCAGTGGGTGTGATTTGGGTTTATTTGTGAAGAGCAAACAAATGTCCATTTGCTCTCATAGCTTAGAAATGCTTTAATAGACACGTCTATGAATAAAGAAGAAGATTAATTTTTTAAAGTTCAGTCATCCACCCAGAAGTACCATCTATGTATCTAAGGAGTTTCTTATACAATTGATGCTCCCTTAAATGGAGGCTGTCTCAAGACTCTCCCTAGGCCTTTTGCTGAGATACTTTTAAAAGACCAGAAGACACAGTGAAAATAAATCCTGAAATAAATTTTCACTTAAGAGTTTCAAGGTAAGTTGGAAATTTAAATGTATATTAAGTTAAGATACTGAGATACATTCCCTTGTTGCATTCAATAGCCACTCTCTTGCTAATTTCTCAGTTTGCAAACAAAATAAAAGCCAGAATACAAACAGATGGGTTATTAGCACCCTAATCTGCCAGGAGAAATAACATTGTAAGTGTACCTTTATTTTTACCAAAGACCAGTTACCTGGAGGTAGAGAGTTAGAAATAGTAAAATGAGTATTTTGTGGCTAATTCAAAGTTTAAAAATGGAAACCTTTAGTAGACACATATATATCAGCTAGAATGTATTTTACAAAGTTTTTTTTTTGTTTGTTTGGCTTTTTCAAAGAAGGCCTTGTCACATTTCCACTTTTACCAATTTGTGGGAGCTTTAGAGATAAATTATAGGAACTAAATTTTATCTAATTATAGATGCAAGAAGCATAAGCTGCCGAGCAGAATTGTGAGAATGGGTATATTTGATGCCAAGGATTAGGTACTGCAATCATAATCAAAGAGTCCTGGTGGTATAGTGGTTAAGCACTTGGCTGCTTATTGACACAAATTATTAAAAAACAAAACAAAACAAACTACAAGTATAAAGTGACAACAAATTAATTACATTCAATCTTACATTTCTAGACTACAATCAATGACATTTGCTTGAGAGGATTATATGGCTGTTGTCAGAGTTAGCTGTTTTGATTTAAGAGGTCAAAAGTCCCCTTAGCCAAATATCACTCTTTAAAGCCATGACTTGAAAACCTTCTCCCCTCTTCTGATAGCATCGAGGAGCTTTCTAGAACTACGTACAACATGCCACTGAGTTAAAGCACTGTTATTTCAGAAAATAAAATGTATTCCATTAGGACAGACTGTCACCTGGGAAAAAGCAAGATTCTTGAACACATTATACAGTGTACACTCATATACTGGCTAACTAGATTCTACAGTAAACATTATACTAGATTGGCTAGGCTAGACTGTTGTCTTTCTGTGTACTCCTCTCCTCGTCCATCTATTCAGCTTATTTTCTTAAGGGATTTTAAAATAAGTCACACACATCAGTATATGTCACTTCTAATGTCTCTTTTGAGTATATTATTAATATCAATAATGAGGTCATGTTTGTTTATGGTTGTTTTTCTTTGGCCATAAATTTGATATACAATGAAATGCATAAACCTTAAGGGTATCATGCAATGAGTTTGGTCAAATACATACTGTGTAATGTGTAATGTGAAAGGTTTGGTGAGTTTAGAGGGATATGGGAAGGGAGGGAAAAGCCCTACCATTACAATGGGGGACAGACATTAAAATGGCACGGACGAAATAAACTGGGTGCCTGACGTGGTCAGAGGAGAGGCAACAGGAGGACAAAAACATACAAGTATACTTGCTGCACAGTAGCACCAAAGTCAGTTGTGCGTGTAGGTGAGAAATGAATCACCCACTTTATAAGTGGCATTCTGCCTGAAAAGTCCACAAATAGGACATCTCAGCCCCCCTCAGCAGCAGTGCCCCTTCCTTCCAACTCAGGCAGTATTATAGCAAAACTTTCCAGGACAAATGGATCTCAAAGAAAATACCCAAGCTAGTGTTCCCTTGTGGTGCAACAGTTAAGCATTGAGCTGCTAACTGAGGTTGGCAGTTCCAACCCACCCAGCAGCTCCAAGAGAGAAAGACCTGGTGACCTGCTTCCGTAAGGATTATAGCCTAGAAGCCCTTATGGGGGCAGTTCTACCTGGTGACATGGGGTCACTACAAGTTGAAAGTGACCCTATGACACCTAACAACAGCAGTGTTTCTAAGTATGGCAGTTGGTAGTTTTCCAAAATGGTCACAATAATATCTCCCCTCCCATATACTTATCTTACCATGTGATTCTGACATGTCCCCTGTTGAGAAGTGCGTCTGTGTTCTCTCTTCTTGAATTTAGGTGGGCTTGTACGCACAGTGGAAGTGATGCTGTGTGACTTCTGGGGTTAAGTGATAATACAGTGTGGGACGTTCATTCCCAGAGCGTAGTCACCATACCATGAGGAAGCCTGAGCTATATGAAGAGGTCACGTCTAGGCCTTCTGGCTGATAGACAAAGCTGAGCTTCCAGACAATAGCCCAGCATCAATCACCACACAGGTGAGTGAGATGGCGCCAGATGATACTAGCCCCAGCCATGGAGGCACCCTCAACCCTCAGGGCCCTGGACATCATCAAGCAAACAGAAGTCATTCCCCTGTGCAGGGTCAGAGTACCCAGTAAGGTAACCATGGGCCTACTTGTGCTTACTTACTAATCTGACATGAACAATTTCACATTTTTTCACCACATCAAAGATTTTGCCTCAAGGTATGGCTGGCATCTCTCTCTCTCTCTCTCTCTCCTAACCCTCTTCACATTTATAATCCCTGACAGGGACAGAGTAACCAGTGAGCAAGGTAAGCAGGGACTTATTTGTGCTTCCTTATTGTGGCTGTGTGTCAGCTCGGCTGGGCCATGATATTGAGTGGCGTGGCATCTGGGTGTAGTTATCCCCCCCTCCCCCCATGATGAGACTGGATATGGTGGAATCACTTCCCTGATGGAATCTGCTGTGAGCAGCTAATTAGTTGAAGGGCAGTTGCCTTTGGGGTGTGGCCTGCTTCCAATACATATGGAGAAGCTTTGGGAAAGGTCTCTAGCTTTTTGGCTCATTTTTGGATCCTGCATCTGGCCTGTCATTATCTCTAGTTTCCGGATTGAACCAGTGACCTGCCACATGGCCTGTCGATCTTGACATTGTTGCCTACACAGCCCGTGAACCAACAATTTGCCATTTTACCTACCAACCTTGGATTCGTCAGCCTTAGCAGCCAGTAGTTGCATAAGTCAGGAGAAGCCTCCAGCTTGCTCCAGTGGGCCTGGAACAAGAGGCAGACCTAAAACCCAAAGTCAAGGGAACTCCACCCAGCCCCAGAGCCGGCACTCTGAACTTGATCTTCTAGCCTAGTCTTCCATTAGAGCCAGCCCTCTGAATTTGAACTTGTAGCCTCCTAAACTGTAAGAGAATAAATTTCTGTTTGTTAAAGCTACTCCTTTGTAGTAGTTCTGTTACAGAAGCACTGGAGAACTAAGATACTTACTAAACTGTAGGGAACAATTTCACATGGGTTTCAGATGCGGTGAATTAGTAAGGAGTAAGTAGATGGGGTGAATTAGATTAGTAAGTATGCACAAGTAAGCCTGTGCTTACCTCACTTACTGAGTAATCCACTCCTGCCCCTATGTCTTGTGCCAATTTCTAGTCCACAATCTGTGAACATTATCGAATACTTCTTCACACCACTAAGTTTCACGTAGTTTTGTTTTGCAGCAATAATAACTGGAACAGTAAGTTCTATGCATAGAGAGATTGCCTTTTTTTTTTTTTTTTTCATGATTATGGGGTTTATTAGGAAAGTAATAGGTTATAGTTCAGGATAAATTACCTTTCTATGTAATCTTTAAAAAAACCATCCACAGTGTGCTGCTTCCTTTGCCTCTCAACATCTGAGTCCTTCTCTACTGTTATAGACTGAATTGTGTCCTGCCCAAATACGTTCCTATACCTGTAACTATGACCCTGTTTGAAAATAGGGGTTTTTGTTATGTTAGATGGTAGGGCAGATCCTAAACCTAATTACTTCTGAGTTATGAAAAGACAAGAATAGACAGAAACACAGGGAATGGGAGACAGATAACCACATGACAAGTGCCTACAAACAGAGATGTGCCAACCATCCTGACAGTCACCAGAACCTAGGAGAGGGGACCACAGAAGGAAGTGACACAGCTGAGACCCTGATTTGGAGTTTTAGCCTCCAGGACTGTGAGAAAATACACTTTCTATTCCTTAAAACCACCCACTTAGGATATTTCTGTTACAACAGCCCTAGAGACTAAGACACCTACCAAACACTGGTAGATGTGAAGGGATGAAGCCCCAAAACAGTGTGTATTCTCCCTGTCTATGTAGATTTTGTCTTCAATAATGATAATTTCCAATAAAATTCCTCAGCAGCATAAAAGTCTGAACTTGAATACACACTAAATCAATGGAAAAGTCATGACTTGTTAAGGATGCTGTTAAGAGGGGGAAAAAAAAAATTCCTAACAAGGGATGCAGCATCATGCAGAGGAAAGAACAAACCTAGAAGAAGTGGATTATCAGCCCTTTTCTCTTCTTGTTACAATCTTGAGTCTTATGGAAGCCATTTAAAATCTTCCAGTCTTTTTTTTTTTTTTTTCCTCATTTGCAATAAAATTTTCTTCTCTACCTCATAGAAATACTGTAAGACTCAAACTGAACACTGGGAACAGACCGCTTGGGTGTTTTGTTTTACCACTTACTGGCTGTATGACCTTGGGCAAATTATTTAGTTTCTCCATGCCTTAGTTTCATCATCTGTAAAATAGAGATAATAAGGGTATTTCCCTCAAGGATTGCTGTGAGGATTCTATTACATTATGTAAATTGATAAGAACAATGGCTCCTATGAGGGTTAACTATACATATTTATTCCCACTTGGAGATCCCAAAGACTTAACCTGTTAGCTCTTATTATTACCTGAGAGCTTTTTATCCATTATAAAGTCCTAATCAAATAAAGATGCTCTTGTTGTGTGCCATTGAGTCAATTCTGACTCATAGCCACCCTATAGGACAGAGAGAACTGATGGCCAGGTCTTTTTTCCCTCTAAGCCACTGGTAGTTCTAACTGTGACCTTTCACCAAACTTTTGGTTAGCAGCTGAGTGCTAACTATTGAACCACCAGGCTCCTTTCAAATAAACATGTTGTTATGTGTCAGACTCGACTCATAACGAGCCCTCCTTGGGTTTCCAAGGTGGTATCACTACGGAAATAGATTGCCCAACCTTCCTTCTGAGGAGTGGCTGGTGGGTTTGAACCGCCAGCCTTCGGGTTAGCAGTCAAGTGCCTTAGGCATTACGCTACCAGAGCTCTTATTCAAATAGACATAGTCTTCACATATTACCAAATACCCATTGGTACCACCCAAACCCATTGTGACAGAGTTGTAGCCACACTATAGGACAGAGTAGAACTGCCCCATAGGGTTCCCAAGATTGTAAATCGTTCACTTGGGTTTCAGATGCGGTGAATTAGTAAGGAGTAAGTAGATGGGGTGAATTAGATTAGTAAGTATGCACAAGTAAACCCGCGCTTACCTTATTTAGTAATCCACCCCTGCCCCTATGTCTTGTGCCAATTTCTAGTCCACAATCTGTGAACATTATCGAATACTTCTTCACACCACTGTTTCATGTTGTTTATTTTGCAGCACTTGTAACTGGAACACTAAGTTCTGTGCATAGAGAGATTGCCTTTCTTTCTTTGTTTTCATGATTGTGGGGTTTATTAGGGAAGTAATAGGTTATAATTCAGGATAGATTACCTTTCTGTGTAATCTTTTAAAAACCATCCACAGTGTGCTGCTTCCTTTGCCTCTCAACATCTAAATCCTTCTCTACTGTTATGGGCTGAAGGTAGGAAAAACTACCTCACCTTTCTCCCACTGAGGGGCTAGTGAGTTCAAATCACAGACTTTGGTTAACAGCTGAATGCTTTAACCACTGTGGCATGTAAGATTTAGAGTACTTTGCATAAATATAAGGTAACAAACATAGACACTCTGATGCACTGGAAGAGATGGATTAAAAATTAAATAGATGAAATTATTTTTGAGCACCTGGTTTTTCCAATGCAATTTGCTGAGAGATAAAGGTACAAAGACATGCTGAAGTAGCTGTTCTCTAACTCTAGAATTGGATATTTTAATTAAGGGTCAGCAAACTCTGTAAACAGCCAGGGAGTAAATAGTGTAGGCTCTGTGGACCAAGAGGCAAAAGGCAGGATATTACATACTTACATAATAAAACACATTTCCACAAAATTGTTGATAACATTAAAATATAATTAAGAAAAAATTTTGTAATACAGGTCTACTAAAAAGAAGAGACTGTTGAGGGCAAGGGTAACATTTGCCTTATCTGGGGTTAAAGTTAGTACTCCCTACCATCAATCAAATCCATTGCAAATTTCTGTAACAAACATTCTTAGCTCCAAGGTACAAAAACTAGTGGGGGGCAGGGTGTGGGAGATTTGGACTGCTGACTTTCCTAGTTTGTCACACCCTGTTCAGTGCATCCAAGGGAGTTGTTAAAAATGCAAATATCCTCGAGACCAACCTCAAGACCCTGATGCAGAAGTCTACCACACAACTCAGAAATCTGCTTTTTTAACGAGACCCCGGAGCTAAGCAATCCATTAATCACAGCAAGGACCCTGACACAAAGCATGGTCTGGCCTCGGAGAACAAAATAAACAAGTGCACTACTTCGCTATTACAAAAAAAAAAGTACCTGCTCAATTAAAGAGATGTGGCAGGTTAGTCCACAATTCACTGCTAAGTGAACGGTGACATGAAAACTGAGGATTGGCGCAGGGTGGAAGGCTTCCTGGAGGAAGTTGGCTTCCAGGAGATCAAGATTTGGGTAAATGAACCAAATTAAGAAGGGGTGCTAAATCGATACAAACTAGAATGCCATCTTCCAAGGAGACAGGAACAGTCTCAGGGTGGAGACATTCATCCAGCCCCGACTCTGGCCTTAAGCTTTTTTCATCCCTGATGTCTCAAAGCTGGTGCCCCATGACCATCATTCTTGCTGCCCTGTGCTGTCCTCTTAGTGGGAATGTTCCTCCTATTTTACTAGGCCCAGCAGGAATACAAAGACCTGCCTTTGCTTCCAGGAGACTTGCTGTGACAAGGCTGGCTTATTTTTATTATTATTTACAAACACTAATGAAAGCTGAGAAGCTCTGGTAGCATAGTGCCTAAGGCACTTGACTGCTAACCAGAAGGCTGGTGGTTAAAACCCACCAGCCACTCCTCCCAAGGAAGATGGGGCAATCTACTTCCATAGTGATACTGCCTCGGAAACCCAAGGAGGGGTCGCTAAGAGTCGGTCTGACTCGAGGGCACATAACAACAACGACAACAATGAAAGCTGGGGGAAAAAAATAAATAATGATAGCGCCTTGAATCCACACACTTTAGCTTGCAAAATGTAACCGCCATTCTTCTCCTTCAGGACTCCAAGAAGAAGGGTTTTGTCCCAGGCTCTCTCAGCCTAAAGCCCAGTTTGGCCCCATCTTTCCAGGGCCCGCCTGTCTGCCCACGTGATCGGCGACATCTTGAATGCTCGTTGAGGCAGGGATCCTGTTTCCTTTCAGGCCCATCCCTGCCTTGTGGATTTCTGATTCCTGACCGGAAGACCCGCCCCCTCGCTGGTAATTGACAGGGCAAGTCTGCTCTGCACTCCCAGGTTAGGTCTTGTGCTAAGTGGGAAAGTGCGGAGTTAACGCTGTTGGGGAGATGGCCTGGGGCAGTGATGTGGGGGAGGGACTGTGGGAATGTGTCCTGCCACCAGTAGAGTACCGTAAGTATCCTTGAAGTAGGGTGGTCAGATAAAGATACACAAATATATCATGGGACATACTCTGCTAAAAAAAAAAATCCTATTCGTTTTTACGAAAATTCAAATTTAGCTGGGTGGTCTGTATTTTTATTGTTTAAATCTAGCAACTTTACTTTGAAGGACTCTTGGGAATACCAACTCACCAAAGCCTCTTGGCAGTAGAAAAGGCCTTTAGAGTAGAGATGGACAAGCTACCGCTTCTGAGGCAACTCTCCTTTGAACATCCAGCCTTTGGGTTAGCCCCTGAGCGCAGTTACCACCTAGGGACTCTGGGATCATTATTTCTTGAATGAATAAGGGGATATATGCATATATATGTATATGTGTGTATATATAAATGTATGTGTATATATATGTGTGTGTGTGTGTGTGTGTATGGGGAGCTCTGGTGGCGTAGTGCCTAAGGTATTTGACTGCTAACCAGAAAGCTGGCGGTTCACACCCACCAGCCACTCCTTGGAAGGAAGGTTGGGCAATGTACTTCTGTAGTGATACTGCCTTGGAAACCCAAGGAGGGGTCGCTGTGAGCTGGATCTGACTCCACGGCAGTGGGGCCACAAATATATATATGTATATATGTGTGTGTGTGTGTATATATATATATCTGCTTACATACATACACACACACACACAAGTATCTCACTTTTTGGAAGTTTGCTTTATACCACATTTTTACCTACATTACTGCCTGTTTTCACCAAAGGAAATCCAAATAGGATTTTCACTTTTCTGATAAAAGGCAAAAAGCAAAATAGTATTCAACGTTTGTTTTGCAGCCAGCAGTTAATGAGGCAGCAAGCAGTGAGAGTGGTGTCACTAACCTCCTTCCAGGAGAACTACACTCAGCATCAAGCCACCACAGTTTTGAACTGTGTGTGTACACTACAACCCACTGTCATCGAGTAGATTTAGACTCATAGCAACCCCAACTGGGTTTCCACAGCAGTAAATCTTTATAGAAGTAGATTGCCCCATCCTTCTTCCATGGAGTAACTGGGAGGTTTGAACCACCAACCTTCTGGTTAGCAGTCGGATGCCTTAGGCACTGTGCCACCAGTGCACAGTGCTCCTTTTGTGCACACTACAGGTTAGTGTCATTTTAGGTTTTACGTGTTATTTGGTATGATTTGGTAGGTTACTTTTTGGGTCTGGGAACCTTCAAAAATTTTGTCCCATATGAATTAATGGTAACTGCTTCTTCACTTTATGCCATTTTGGCTTATGAAAGTTTTCATGGGACTGCTCTACTTTCAGATAGCAGGGGAAACATGCATATATATTCAAAAACTGTTGCTATGGGGTCCGTTCTGACTCACGGTGAACCCATGTGTGTTGTAGTAGAGCTCTGTGCTCCTTAAGGTTTTCAATGGTTTTCTTTTGAGGTGCCTCTGGGTAGACTTGAAACTCCAACCTTTCAATTAGCACCACCCAGGGAATGAATGAATGAATGACTCAATCAACCAACCAATCTATAAATCTACCACTCATCTGTCAGCTTGTCATATTGTGGTGGCTTGCGTGTTGCTGTGATGCTAGAAGCTGTGCCATCAGTATTTCAAATACCAACAGGGTCACCCATGGTGGGCAGGTTTCAGCAGAGCTTCCAGACTAAGACAGGCTAGGAAGGATGTAGCCAGGACCACTTCCCAAAAAATTGGCCACTGAAAACCTTACAAATAGCAGGGAAACGTTGATGGAGTGCTGGAATATGAGCCCCTCAGGTCGAAAGGACACAGTGACTGTGACAATGAGCTCAAGAATGGCAACAATTTTGAAGATGGTGCAGGACCAGGCAGTGTTCTGTTCTGTTGTACTTAGGGTCACTATGAATTGGAACTGACTTAACGTCACCTACCAACAAATATATATGTAACTTTTGAACTATGAACTTTCGAAATATGTGTGTGTGTGTGTGTGTGTGTGTGACAAACCAAATCCACTGCCATTTAGTTAATTCTGACTCATAGCAACCCCCATTGGGTTTCCAGGGTGGTAAATCTTTATAGCTGCGGAGCAGCTGGTTGGTTTGAACCACCAACTTTCTGGTTAGCAGTCAAGTGCCTTAGGCACTATGCCACCAGTGCTCCTTACATATATGTGTGTGTGCGTATTTATTTACATAAAATAAGGCACCCTGGTGGTGCAGTGGTTAATCACTTAGCTGCTAATGGAAAGGTCAGTGGTTTGAATGCAGTAGCTGCTCCATGGGAGAAAGACACTTACACTGTTGGTCTGCTCCTGGGAAGATTATATCCAAGAAAGCCCTATGGGGCAATTCTACTCTGTCAGACCTGGTCTCTATGAGGTGGCATTGACTTGATGGCATGCAACAACACGTATAAAATGCGTTGACATAGTTCAAAAGTTAAAAAATACTCCAAAACTAATGACAGATGACAGATGAGACTATTGAGCCGGACTCCCTGTTGACCCCTCTCATCAATTGTGTTTGAGAAGTTTTTGCTATGTTTAAGTCTTTGTGTAAAAACCAAAACAAAACATAGTTCTTCTGCAAGCAACTTAGGTAGTTTTGCAAACTGCACAGAGACAACCATGTTATAAACTTTCTGAGATATCTTGCAGAGTTGTGGGATGCATACCAGAGTAGATATATACATATATGTGTGTACACATGTGTATATTCTCCACCCCTACACACACTTTTTAAAATACAAACAGTAGCATAGTATACACACTGTTTTTCACGTGGCTTTTATTCACTGTATATATTTTGAAGCTAGTTATTAATCCCTATCAGTCCATAAAGATCTCCCTCAAGCTGTTCTAGTCTTTATTATCCAGTCCCCTCCACTAGCCTTTTAGATATTTTCCTTCCTTAGCTCTTAGAAATAGAACTGCAGTGAGGAGTGGTGAATGGATATTGAATGAGGGCTGGAGGAAGATTCTAGCCCAGGGAAGCAAAATGACTTTGTTGTTGTTATGTGCCGTTTCGTCAGACCCAACTCATAGCGACCCCTCCTTGGGTTTCCAAGGCGGTATCGCTATGGAAGTAGATTGCCCAACCTTCCTTCCGAGGAGTGGTTGGTGGGTTTGAACCTCCAGCCTTCTGGTTAGCAGCCAAGTACCTTAGGCACTACGCTACCAGAGCTCCTCAAAATGACTTTAAAGCACCCAAATCCATTGCTAACATGTCAGTTCCAACTCATAACAACCTTATGGCACAGAGCAGAACTGCCCCATAGGATTTCCAATCTGTATATTGTGGAAGCAGACTGCCACATCTTTCTCCTGCCAAGCGGCTCGTGTTTCTAACCACTGACCTTTTGGTTAACAGCCTGATGCCTTGACTACTGCACCACCAGAGCTCCTTGCCTTAAAAGCACTGTGATATTTACACGGGCCAGAAGTCACCTACCACCATTAGTGTGAAACACCCACCTCTGAATCTAAGAGCTCCAGAGGTGGCCTTGTGCGGTGAAAAAGCGCAGGCTCTTGGGCCTGACAAACTTGAATTCAGATCCTTGCTCTGCTCCTTCCTCCCAGCATTCCTTTATAAAAGCTGCTAGATTTGTTTTTCATATCTGAAATGGGCCTCTTGGTGCTCATAGACTATGAAGATTAAATTAAATGAGGTAATGGGTAGAAACAGACTGCATATGTAGGTGGCTGGTGTGCCAGTGGGAATCTGCTCTTGCCTTCATCTCAGTGTGCTACTGTGTTGTAACCCTCATGTTCTCTTTCTTATTCTGCCCCTTTCCGACCTCCCAGGACAAGAAGAACTCAGCGATCAACATAATCTGGAGGGCTACAAATGGATGGCCCTTGAGAACATTATGCTAAATGGAAAAAGCCAGTCACTAACAGCCACACAGTATGTGATTCCATTTATATGATCTGTCCAGAATGAGGAGCTTTGGTGGCACTATGGTTAAAGCCTCAGGCTGGTAACCAAAAGGTTGATGGTTCAAACTCACCAGCTGCTCCATGGGAGAACGATGAGGCAGTTGGCTTCTGTAGAGTTACAGCCTTGAACACCGTGAGGCAGCTCTACTCTGTCCTCTAGGGGTGCTGTGAGTCAGAATCAACTCTGTGGCAGTGGGTTTGGTTTGGGCTTTGCTTCCACAAACACTTATAGCCTTGAAAAAGCCTATGGGGCAGTTCTACTCTGCCATGTAGGGTCAGATGAGGCACAATCTACTAGATGGAGATGGAGGTGGGCTTTTTTTTTTTTGGTCCAGAATAGGCAAATCTCTGGTGACATAGTGCCTACAGCATTTGACTGCTAACCAGAAAGCTGGCGGTTCAAACCCCCCAGCCACTCCTCGGAAGGAAGTTTGGGCAATCTACTTCCATAGTGATATCACCTCGGAAATCCAAGGAGGGGTCGCTATGAGTTGGATCTGACTCGATATCGGTGCGTACAGACATAGAAAGTAGACTGATGGTTTCCTAGGGCTGGGGGGCTAGGAGGAATGGGGAGTGGCTGCTAATGAGTACAGGGTTTCTTTATGGGGGTGATGAAAATGTTTTCACATTGAAGGGGTGATGTTTGCACAGCTGTGTGAATTTGCTAAAAAACCATTCGTTGTACACTTTTAGATGGATGAATTGTATAGTGTGTGAATTATATCTCAATACCATTGTTATAAGGAGCTCATGTGGCACAAGTGGTTTGTAATCAGCTGCCAACCGAAAGGCTGGCAGTTCAAACCCACCCAGTGGTGCCATGGAAGAAAGGTCTGGTGATTTGCTTCCATAAAGATTACCCTGCCAAAAAAGCCCTCTGGAGCATTTCCACTCTGTACCACGTGGGGTCACCATGATTCGGGGGCTGACTCAGCAGCTGCTAAAAACAACAACAAAGTTGTTATAACAAATGATCCGAGAGGAGGCAAGATAGAGGAGGAAGAAAAAATAGAAGGACCCATGAGCAGCAGAGAGAAAGATCTCAGGGTGCAGGTCTGGGACAGTCCTGGGCATCTGAGAATCTGAAGTTTAGACCTGGCTCGTCTTCTAACTGGCTGTGTGACCCTGGAAAAGCCTCTCCACCTGTCTGGGTTTTGGTTGCCTCATTGGAAAAGAAAATGAAATAAAAGTAGAGAAGTGGAACTCAGTGACCTAGGTTCCCTTGCCTGTCTAGAGTCTGCAGTTGTCCTCCTGCCTCTGGGGGAGTGAAGGTGGGGGAAAGCCGAAAAAGAGGAGAGCAGAGAGACTTGTGGGCCTTCCCCTCCTCTCTCTGCCCCACCCTGCACTCTGCCCTCCCCTTGAACCCCAGGCCTTTGTTCAGCTTCCCTCAACCCTGGGAGTTGATGGGTACAGGGGAGAGGGTGAGGGTGAGTCAGGGTCAGGAGGAGGTCGGGCAGGAGCAGGCTGTCAGATTTTTTCTGTTTTCTTGTAGAGATTATAGACTTGGGAAGATGAGCCTAGAGCCAGGACAAGTTCCCAGGCAGAGAGGTGGTTTTTCCATCTACTTGGAAAGAGAACTTTTCCGTTACGAGGGTTAATTAGTAGCATCCCTTAATATATGATGGTGAACTGTATTCACTGCATTTTTATTTTACACATTTTAAATTGAACTACCCAACCCACCCTATTGCCATCGAGTTGTTCCAACTTACAGTGACCCGCCAGGACAGAGCAGAACTGCCCCATAGGGTTTCCAAGGCTGTAAATCTTTACAAAAGCAGACTGCCTCATCTTTCTCACACAGAGTGGCTGCTGGGTTTAAGCCACTGTCCTTTTAGTTAGCAGCTGAATGCTTTAACCATTGCACCGCCACAGCTCCTTCAGTATTGAAGTACAACACACCAGAAAGTACAACAATCCTAAATGTTCATCTCCATCAGTTTTTACATTTGTCTGTACCCATATAACCACTGCCCAGATTACGACACAGAACATTCACAATGCTCCAGAGGCTCCACTTGCTCCTCCCATTTTATAGCTAATCTGTATGTGTGCGCATGCACGCACTCACAAACACACACACACAAAATTGTGCTAAAATATATACAACAAATATTTTGTTATTTTCATCATTTTAAATGTACAATCCAGGGACATTAATGGCATTCACTATGTCGTGCAACCACCCCCACCATCTATTTCCACTGCATTTCCATCACCCCAAAGAGAACCCCCCCAAAATAAAACAAACACTGCCATCAAGTCGATTCTGACTCATAGCAACCCTTTCTGGGTTTCTGAGGCAGTAAATCCTTATGGAAGTAGATTGCCCAGTCTTCCTTCTGCGGAGTGGCTGGTGGGTTTGAACTGCCAACCTTCTGGTTAGCTGTCAAATGCATTAGGCACTACACCACCAGAGCTCCTTAACAGAAACCCAGCACCCCTTAAACAACAAGTCCTCATTCTCCTTCTCCCAGACCTTTATTGTTATTCATTGCCATCCAGATGGTTCTGACTCATGGTGACCCCATATATGCAGAGTAGAACTACTCTATAGGGTTTAAGGCTGTGATCTTTCACAAGCAGATTGCCAGGCCTTTCTTCTGAGGTGCTTTTGGGTGGATTTGAATCACCAACCTTTTGGCTAATAATTGAGTGCTCCACTATGAATGCTGCCCAGGAATTCCCTTCAGCCCCTGGTAACCATTAATAAACTTTGGTCTCTATGCATTTGCTTATTCTAGATATTTCATATGAGATCACACAGTATGTGTCCTTTTGTGACTGACCTATTTCACTTGGCATCATGTTGTCAGGGGTCATCCATGTCATAGTATGTGTCAGGATATCAGGATTTCATTTCCCCTGATAGGCTGGGTCCTATTCCTTGTATGGATAGAGCACATTTTATGGGTCCACATCTGTGAATGAACACTTGAGCCATCAGGTAAAGCTTACTTTTGGTAAATTTAAGGAGCTCTGGTGGTGCAGTGTGTAAGGCATTGGACTGCTAACCAGAAGGTTGGCAGTTCAAACCCACCAGCTGCTCCATGGAAGGCATATAGGGCAATCTATTTCCATAAAGATTTACAGCCTTGGAAACCCAATGATGGTCACTGTGAGTTGGAATTGACTCAATGGCTGTGTGTTTTTCTTTCCCCCCCATATTTAAGTCTTTGCTAAAAAAAAAGAAAAAGAAAAAGAAACCATGGTTCTTTTTGCCAACAACTTAGGTGGTTTTGCAAATTGCAGAGTCAGTATCTCAATGTTTCATTCCTAAAGGTTCAAGTCGCCATGTACTTGGGCCGGAAGGCACTGTGCTAGGATAGTAGACACACTGCTCCCATGGGCTGGTCCCCCCTGTGTCACACCCCAGCGCCAGCCCTGTGTTGAAAACTTCTCACTGGAATGTGTTCTGAATTCTCACTGCAGATGGGACAAGGGTAACAACCTTTTTGCTAAAGAGAACACAGAAGATGTTTTCTACTTCCAGGGAATTAGAATAACTCTAATGAAGCAGTGGTTAAAGCATTGGGCTGCTAACCAAAAGGTCAGCTGTTTGAACTCAGGAGCTGCTCTGCAGGAGAAAGCTGAGACAGTCTGCTTATATAAATATGTACAGCCTTGTAAACCCTATGGGGCATGTTCTGGCTACCTAGTGCCGCTCTGACGAGAATATACCACAAATGGGATGGCCTTAACAAATAGGAGTTTATTCTCTTACAGTTTGGAGGCTTTAAGTCCAAGTTCAGAGTGCCTAAGGTGTGTGACTGCTAACCAGAAGGCTGGTGGCTCTAAACCCGCTAGCCATTCCATGGAAGGTAGATCAGGCAATCTATTTCCATAAAGATTTATTGTGTTAGAAACCCAATGGGGGTCGCTATGAGTCGGAATTGACTTGATGGCAGTGGTATTTTTTTTTTCCTACAAGAAAAGGCTCAAGGCCTTTCAATGATTTAAAAGTCTCATGTGCAGCAAATGAAGGTGATTGTGTTGAATTTGTTGCAAGTGGGGATTAGTTCAGTCATTTCAAAGTGTGGGCAAATTTATATCATGTTAAAGGGCACATAGGAGTTGTTGGAAAGTCAGAAGTTCGTAACCTAGGAACTGCCTGTATTTAAATCTGGGCTGGGCAGGGTGAAGGAGAGACCATAGAAATTAGAGCATAATTCACCCAAGTGAGAAAGAAGCCCTAGGTGGTGCAAATGGTTAGCACTTGACTACTAGCCAAAAGGTTGGTGCCTTGAATCCCTTAAAGGCACCTCAGAAGACAGGCCTGGCAATCTGATTCCCAAAAATCACAGCCTTTAAAACTCTATGGAGTGAAAAAAAAATTGAAGATGAAGGAATAGGCAGACAAGCAACACAGACCCTCTTCAACAAAGAAAAGAAAAAACAATTGACAGAGATACAGAAGATAATCTTGGAGCCCTGAGCTTTGAAAGGAGCTATACAGAAGTGGGGGAGCTCTGGTA
>NW_006922156.1:826954-833253 GCF_000298275.1 Orycteropus afer afer | reverse complement strand
AACAAAAATGACAGCAACAAATTCATATTTGCCGATAATTACGTATCTGGCAAGGGACTTATCTCCAAGATTTATAGAAAACTCTAACGCCTCAACACCAAAGAAATTAACAATCCAATTGAAAAATGGGCAGAAGACATGAATAGACATCTCACCAAGGAGGATATTCAGGTGGCCAGCTAATACATGAAGAGATGCTCACAATCATTGGCCATCAGAGAGATGCAAATCCAAACAATGAGATACCGTCTCATCCCAGCACTGATGGCAAGATTCAGCGAGACAGAAAATAACAAATGCTGGCGGGGATGTGGAGAGATTGGGACTCTCATACATTGCTGGTGGCACTGTGAAGTGATATAACCACTGTGGAAAGCAATATGATGATTCCTTAGAAAGCTGGAATTGGAGATACCATTTGACCCATTAATCCCACTGTTGTTGTTATGTGCCGTAGAGTCAGACCTGACTCATAGTGACCCCTCCTTATGTGCCATAGAGTCAGACCTGACTCATAGTGACCCCTCCTTGGGTTTCTGAGGCAGTATCACTACAGAAGTAGATGGACCCATCTTCCTTCTGAGGAGTGGTTTCCTTCTGGTCAGCAGTCAAGTGCCTTAGGCCAGAGCTCCCATTAATCCCATTACTAGGTATATATCCTAGAGAGGTGAGAGCGAGGACAGGAAGAGATACATGCACACTCATGTTCATCGCAGCAGTATTTACAATAGCAAAAAGATGGAAACAACCTACATGCCCATCAATGGAAGAGTGGATGACCAAACTATGGTACATACACATAATGGAATGCTATGTAGCACTAAAGAATAATGTAGAGTCTGCAAAACACCACATAATATGGATGAACTTGGAGGACATTATGCTGAGTGAAATAAGTCAATCACAGAAGGACAAATATAGTATTAGTTCATTGTCATGGAGGGTCGAGGGAAGGTTTATATATGGAGGGAAACTTTCTTTGTTGGTTGCCAGGTGTGGGAGGGGAGGGAACACACACACAAAAAAAATTGCATTGATCCATGTCACTTTAGTTTTGTGTATTTCACTGTACATAAATTATATTTCAATAAAATGCATTAAAAAAAAACTCTATGGAGCAATTCTACTCTGCACTTATGGGGTCACCATGGGTTGAAATTGATTGGTTGGCAGATAACAAGAAGCTCGTCAATAGGAAACTAGGCAATAAAGGCGATTTAACGAAAGAAAAAGAGCTCAGGTGGCCTAGTGCCTAAGGCATTTGACTGCTAACCAGAAGGCTGGCGGTTCAAACCTACCAGCCACTCCTCGGAAGGAAGATTGGGCAATCTACTTCCGTAGTGATGACAAAATGCAACCAGTGGAGTTGGATCCGACTCATAGCAACCCCTCCTTGGGTTTCTGAGGTGGTTATCATTATGGAAGTAGATTGCCCAACCATTCTTGCGAGGAGTGGCTGATGAGTTTGAACCACCAGACTTCTGGTTAGCAGTCAAATGCCTTAGGCACTCAGTCACCAGAGCTCTGCCTCAGAAACCCAAGGAGGAGTCACTATAACAAAATAGCAGTGAGTTTGTTTTTATTTATTGTAAAGAGGGAAAGAAGGGGAACAACCATATAAATCCTGAGAGGGAAGAGATTACGCAATTCTATTTAGGAAGTCCAGAGAAGGCAAAAGCAAAGAAAAACCTAAAACCAAACCCACTACTGTGGAGTTGATTCCAACTCATAGTGACCCTATGGGCAGGATAGAACTGCCCGATAGGGTTTCCAAGACCGTGATCTTTACAGAAGTAGACTACCTTATCTTCCTCCCATGGAACAGCTGATAGCTTCGAATTACCAACGTTATGGTTGGCAGACAAGTGCTTTAAGTACTATGCCAACAGGGCTCCTTAATAAAAGAGCCCACTGATCTTCAATTCCAATTTTGTACCTTCAAATTGACTCCACATTTTTCACCTTCACCTGAGCTGTGTGCAAGTTAATGTGTTTTGATCACCATTGCCTCACCAACCTTAGCACAAGTGCCAGGACCACGGTACACACTCAAGAACCAGGCAGCAAAGGTAAGAAGGAGCCAGCTAGAAACACGTGCTTTCCAACTGGAGACAAAAGCCATGGCAGGGAGGCAAGGAGGAAGGGTCACCAGGGACTCGTCACTTGTGCAGAGTGAAAGGTGCTGGTGCTTCTGAGCACAGGTAATCTGGGGAAAGAAGGAAGTAAATTTAGCAGGAAAAACAACAACAAAAAAAAGCACACAAGACCAACAAACATATGTAAGGAATGGGGCAGAATTCCAGTGAGGAAAAAGGCTTTCCTTTAACTCAACAGGATTGAGGCAAAATTCAAAGAAAAATGAAAAATGGGAAAGCAATTGAGTGTACCAGGAATTTAAATTCTTAGTGTTCTTGACACCAAAAAAGACTCATTTCCTTCTACTAGATTCCAACTCATAATGACCCTATAGGACGGGGTAGAACTGCCCAATAGGGTTCCCAGGGATTTCTTTATGGAAGCAAACTGCCACATCTTTCTCTTGTGGAGCTCAATTTGCTGACATCTTAGTTTGTAGCCAAGCACTTTAACCACTTCTTGGCACAAACCAACCAAACCCACTGCCATCAAACAGTTCTGACTCCTAACAACCCTATAGAGCAGAGCAGAACTTCCCCAAAGGATTTCTAAGGCTGTAAATTCTTACTAAAGCAGACTGCCTCATCTTTCCCCCATGGAGTGGCTGGTTCGAACTATGGGCCTTTTGGTTAGCAGCTGAATGCTTTAACTACTGTACCACCAGAGCTCCTTTCTAGGCACAGGTGAGGAGTAAATATAGCCATACACCCAAGTGCTGAGTTGATTGTGAGCTTCTGGGTGTCTAGGACTGTGTTTTACTTTTGCGTGTATTTTGAGACTTGGGCCTCTGGAATCATGGTCTTGGGGCTTTATGTGTGTCAAAGGCAGCCTGGATTGAGGGCGGGTTCCTCTAGAGATGTTTTGTATCTGCTTCTACCCAACACCCTCAAGGGTGTTAACAACCCAGAACCACATTTTTTTTTTTTTTTAATTTCTATTGTGATTTGGGTGAAAGTTTACAGAGCAAATTCATTTTCCATACAGCACTTCATATACATTTTGTCTCAGGACATTGACTGCAATTTCCTACAATGAAACAGCTCTGTTCTGGTTACCTAGTGCTGCTCTGACAGAAATAAACCAGAGATGGGATGCTTGAACAAACAGGAGTTTATTCTCTTACAGCTTGGAGGCTATAAGTCTGAGTTCAAAGTGCCAGGCTCTAGGGCCTGGGTGAAAGCCCCTCAACCTTTGGCTTCAGCTCTGCCTTCTGCTCCTGGCCCCAGAAGCTAGGAGTCTTTTCTTCACTCAGATAGCTGCTGGCTACTGAGGCTGGCAAGCCCAAGGTTGACAAGCAAAAAGGCAGGATCCTGATGTTACCAAACCACACGGCAGGCAATTAATTCAAGTCCACTGAAAGTCCCAAGGTCAGTAGAGCGTGGCAGGCTGCTGAACAATGACACAGCTACGTGTAGTGTTCAAGGATGCCGTAAACTAGAGACTGTTCCCCAAGGCTTTTCTTTATATACAGGAAGCAGACCACATGCCTAAGACAGCTACTCAGCTGCTCACAGTAAATTCCACCATAGAATTGATTACCAGTCTCATCATGGAGAATACTACACCCAGCTACCCAGCCACTAAACCAGGCCCAGCCAAGTTGACACACAAACTTAACTACCACAGCTCTCTTTCTGCTTCCTCCCCATAGTTACCTCTTCCCTGTGTCCTTCCCTCTCATGCACTCCTGCCCCCTGAGCTGTATCCCTGTGCATACACAGCCCTTCCATTCTCCCATGATTGATTTCTCCAAGGAGTGTATCTATCTAATGTAAATGTTCAGCTCATATACCTGTCTTTATTTGGCTGGAAGACACAGGAATGCAGAACCACATTTTTAGCATTAATAACTCTACATGGGGCTTCCTGTTGTTGTTGTTGTTATGGGCCATCGAGTTGTTTCCAACTCATTGTACAATAGAATGAAACACTGCCTAGTCCTGTCCCAGCCTCACAATCCCTACTATACCTGAGTCCATCGCTGCAGGCACCATGTCAATCCATCTTGGTGAGGGCCTTCCCCTCTTTCGTTGACCCTCTCTACTTTACCAAGCATGATATCCTTCTCCAAAGAATGGTCCCTTCTGACAGCCAAAGTATACGAGACGAAGTCTTGGCCAGTCTTGCTTCCAAGGAGCATTCTGGCTGGACTTCTTTCAGGATAGATTTGTTAGTTCTTTTAGAAGTCCATGGTACTTTCAACATTGTTTGCCAACACCACAACTCAAAAACATCAACTCTTCTTCAGTCTTCCTTATTCATTGTCCAGCTCCTGCATGTACATGAGGTGATTGAAAATACTATGACTTTGGTGAGGTGCGTCTCAGTCTTCAAGGAGGTGTCTTTGCTCTTCTGCACTTGAAAGAGGTCTTTTGCAACAGATTTTCCCAATGCAATATGTCTTTTGATGTCTTGACTGCTGCTTCCACTGGCATTGATTGTAGAACCAAGTAATATGAAGTCTTTGACAACTTCAGTCTTCTCTTCATCTATCGTGATGCTGCTTATTGGTCCACTTGTGAGGATTTTTGTTTTCTTTATGTTGAGGTGTAATCCATACAGCAGACTGTAGTCTTTAATCTTCATCAGTAAGTGCTCCAAGTCAGCCTCACCTTCAGCAAGCAAAGTTGTGTCGTCTGCGTATCTCAGGTTGTTAACGAGCCTACCTCCAATCCTGATGCCATGTTCTTCTTAATATAGTCCATCTTCTCAGATTATTTGCACAGAGTACAGATTGAATAAGTATGGTGAAAGGTTACAACTCTGATGCACTCCCGTCTTGCTTTTAAACCATGCAGTATCCCCTTGTTCTTTTTTGAATGACAGCCTCTTAATCTATGTAAAGGTTCCTCGTGAGTACAATTAAGTGTTCTGGAATTTGTGTTCTTCTCAATGTTACCCACAATTTGTTAGGATCTACACAATCGAATGCCTTTGCATAGTCAATAAAACACAAGTAAACATCTTTCTGGTATTCTTTGCGTTGAGCCAGGATCCATCTGACATCAGCAATAATAACCCTCACTCCACATCCCCTTCTGAATTCAGCTTGCATTTCTGGAACTTTTCTGTCAATATACTGCTGAAGCCATTTTAAAATTATCTTTAGTAAAATTTTACTTGTGTGTGATATTAATGATATTGTTTGATAATTTGCATTCTGTGGGATCACTTTCTTTGGAATGGGTACAAATATGGATCTCTTCCAGTCAGTTGGCCAGGTAGCTGTCTTCCAAATCTCTTGACACAGCCAAGTGAGTGCCTCCAGTGCAGCATCCATTTGCTGAAACATCTCAATGGGTATTCTGTCAATTCCTGGAGCCTTGTTTTGTGCCATTTCCTTCACTACAGCTTTGATTTCTCCCTTTGATACCATTGGTTCTTGATCATATGACACCTCCTGAAATGGATAATCATCTACCAGTTCTTTTTGGTATAGTGACTCTATGTATTCCTCCCATTTTCTTTTGATGTTTCCTGCATCATTGAACATATTGCCCATAGACTCTTTCAATATTGCAATTCGAGGCTTAATTTTTCCTCAGTTCTTTCAGCTTGAGAAATGCTGAGCATGTTTTTCCCTTTTGGTTTACTAACTCCATGTCTTTGCACATTTCATTATAATAATTGACTTTGTTTTCTTGAGCTGCTCTTTGAAATCTGTCCAGCTCTTTTATCTTGTCATTTCTTCCATTTGCTTTAGCTACTCTCCGTTCAAGGGCAAGTTTCAGAGTCTCTTCTGACACCCATTTTGGTCTTTTCTTCCTTTCTTGTCTTCTTAATGACCCTGTGTTTTCTTCATGGATCATGTTCTTGTTATCATCCCATAATTCCTCTGGTTTTCGGTCATTGGTATCCAATGCATCAAATCTATTCTTTAGATGGTCTCTAAATCAGGAGGAATATGTTGTTGTTGTTGTTGTTGTATGCCATTGAGTTGGACCCGACTCATAGCGACCCCTCCTTGGGTTTCTGAGGCAATATCACTACGGAAGTAGATTGCCCCATCTTACTTCCGAGGAGTGGCTGAAGGAATATATTTGGCTCTCATGATCTTTTTTTAATTGCCATCAGCTTCAAGTTGAACTTGCATATGAGCAGTTGATGGTCTGTTCCACAATCAGCTCCTGGCCTTGTTTTGGCTGAAGATATTGAGCTTCTCC
>NW_006922156.1:825866-826854 GCF_000298275.1 Orycteropus afer afer | reverse complement strand
CCGTAGTGATACTGCCTTGGAAACCCAAGGAGGGGTCGCTATGAGTCGGGTCCGACTCGATGGCACATAACAACAACAACAACAACATACAGAAGTGGATTAGGCACGAACTAGTGAAAAAACCTGAATGAAAACAGTGAGTACAGAGACAATCAGAGCTGCGGACTGTCAGCTACTCTGACGGGACCAACAGCCTGAATATTTCCAAGTGGTGTTGGGACTTGAGAATTGACCTAAAGATCAGCCCTCATCACCAAGGGCTGCAGGGACGACCGTGCTGGTGGTCTATGACTAGGAAGGGAAACAGCAAGGATGGAGACAACCTGAGCTGTTGACTTTCCACTGTACAGAGGGCGCAGCCATTTTGATTGTTTACATGTGGCAGCCATTTTGGATATTTAAAGTGACCGAGGGGGCAGCCATTTTGAATGTTTATAAGCAGTGGCCATTTTGGATATTTAAAGTGACCAAGGGCACAGCCATATTGAATCTTTACAAGTGGCAACCATTTTGGATTTTAAAGTGACAACACTCTCATTCAGATTCCAGGGATCTAGGAAAAGACTCTGTTTGTCAAGGTCAGCAGGGACATACGAGAGGCTGACAACAGGAAGGAGACAGGTGGTGAGTGTATAAGTGCTTTCAACTAATGAATAGAGGGGCACAGCACAGTACCCTGCTTGTGTAAATAACATACAAACAAAACAAAGTAAATGAAAATCATGGGCAAGTCACTCCAACATATAATCACCAATTAAATATAAACACGAAAACATCACAATGTCTAAGCGATAACAGAGCATCACAGTCCACACAAAGAAGCAAGATAAAGCAAAAGAAACAAGGGACCAGGATACAGACCCAAAACACATCCCTGAGGAAGAAGCAGCATGGGAACTCCCTGATAAGGAATTCAAAAGAATTATATTTAGGTATCTTCAATGAATTGAGAGACAGATCAAGGAAAACACTGACAAAATTGAGGAAA
>NW_006922156.1:820699-825766 GCF_000298275.1 Orycteropus afer afer | reverse complement strand
AAGTTGAACTTGCATATGAGCAGTTGATGGTCTGTTCCACAATCAGCTCCTGGCCTTGTTTTGGCTGAAGATATTGAGCTTCTCCATCTCCTCTTGCCACAGACGTAGTCAATCTCATTCCTGTGTACTCCATCTGGTGAAGTCCATGTGTATAGCCACTGTTTGTGTTGTTGAAAAAAGATACTTGCAATGAATAAGTTGTTGGTCTTGCAAAATTCTATCACATAATTCTAGCATTATTTCTATCACCAAGGCCATATTTTCCAACTACCAGTGATTCTTCTTTGTTTCCAACTTTTGTATTCCAATCACTAATGATAATTAACACATCTTGATTGCAAGTTCAGTCAATTTCAGACTGCAGAAGTTGGTAAAAATGTTCAATTTCCTCATCTTTGGCTTGGTGGTTGGTGCATAAATTTGAATAATAGTAGTATTAAATAGTCTTCTTCATAGGCGTATGGATATTATTTTATCACTGACAGCATTGTATTTCAGCATAGATCTTGAAACATTCTTTGATGACAAATGTCATGCTATTCTTCTTAAATTTGTCATTCCCAGCATAGTAGATCATACGATCGTGTGATTAAAAATAGCCAAAAGCAGTCCATTTCAGCTCACTAATGCCTAGGATATCGATCTTTATGTGTTCCCTTTCATTTTTGACAAATGCCACATTTTCCTAGATTCATCTTTGTACATTCCATGTTTTGATTATTAATGGATGTTTGCAGCTGTTTCTTTTCATCTTGAGACATGCCACATCAGCAAATGGGGGTCCTGAAAGCTTTACTCCATCCACATCATTAAGGTTGGCTCTACTCTGAGGAGGCAGCTCTTCTCCAGTCGTATTTTTAGTGGCTTCTTAGTCCTCATCTAAACCAAACTAAACCTACTGCCATCAAGTCGATTCCAACTCATAGCAACCCTATAGAACAGAGTAGCACCGCAGGATTTCCAAGTCTGTCATCTTTATGGAAGCAGATTGCCACATCTATCTCTCATGGAGGGCTGGTGGCCTCAAACCACCGACCTTTTGATTAGCAGCCAAAGCGTTAAACCACTGTGTAACCAGAGTTCCTTTCTGCCCTTAGCAAACCAAAAACCAAATTCACTGCCATAGAGTCAGATCTGACTCATAGCGACCCCTCCTTGGGTTTCCAAGGTGGTATCTCTACAGAAGTAGATTGCCCAGTCTTCTTTCCGAGGAGTGGCTGGTGGGTTTGAACCACCAGACTTCTGGTTAGCAGTCACATGCCTTAGGGACTACACTACCAGAGCTCTTTCCAGCCCTCACCTGTTGTTGTTGTTATGTGCCATCAAGTCAGACCTGACTCAAAGCTACCCCTCCTTGGGTTTCCGAGGCAGTATCACTACAGAAGTAGATTGCCCCATCTTCCTTCTGAGGAGTGGCTGGTGGGTTAGAACCGCCAGCCTTCTGGTTAGCAGTCAAGTTCCTTAGGCACTATGCTATGGTGTTAATTCCAACCCCAACTCCTTGAGGACAGATGTGTGGTTCCAAATGGGAAGATCTCCCCATTCTCTACCTCCAGAATGGAGCCCAGGGAGATAAGTTTGCCATCTTTCTTTGCCAATCAGCATGATTTTCTAGTTCACTCTTTCACTCTGGGTGTGTCCCTTTAAGAGCCCCAGCTTTGTGCTGAGATATCAATTCCAACTTGGAGGGTTTTTTAGAGGAGCACTCAGCTGCTAACCAAAAGGTTGGAGGTCTGAGTCCACTCAGAGGCACCTCAGAAGAAAGACCTGGCTGTCTACTTCCCAAAAACCAACCATTAAAGACCTATTCTGACATACATAGGATCCCCATGAGTCAGAATGCATTGGTAACTGTTAAGTGATGAGTGAAGTGTTATCTCATTGTGGTTTTGATTTGCATTTCCTCAATGACTAATGAAAGGAGACATGATGAAGCAGTAGTTAAGCACTTGCCTGCTAACCAAAAGGTCAGTAGTCGGAACCCATTAGCCGCTCTGCAGGAGAAAGAAGAGGCAGTCTGGTTCTGTAAAGGTTATAGTGTTGGAAACCCTCTGGGGCAGTTCTAATCTATCCTCTAGGGGCACTGTGAGTTGGAATCAACTCCACCGAAGTAGGTTTGGTTTGGGCTTTGCTTCCGTAAAGACTTACAGCCTCAGAAACCCTATGGGGCAGTTCTGCTCTGTCCTCTATGGGTGACAACTAGATCAATGGACAGCAATGTCTGCTCTGTCCCTCTATGCTGTGAGTCGGAATTAGACTCCTCAGCAATGCGTTTGGTTTGGTTTTTTGGAATGACTAATGAAATTGAGGGGAGCTGTGGTAGTGTAGTGCCTAAGGCACTTGACTGCTAACCAGAAGGCTGGTGGTTCAAACCTACCAGCCGCTCCTCGGAAGGAAGGTTGCACAATCTACTTCTGTAGTGATAGCGCCTCAGAAACCCAAGGAAGAGTCGCTATGAGTTGGGTCTGACTTGACATCACATAACAAGAACAACAATGAAATTGAGCATCTTTTCATGTGCTTTTTTGTATTTCTTATTTGGAAATGTGTCTATTCAAATGGTTTAGTCATTTTTTGATTGTTTTGTTTGCCTTTTTGTTGTTGAGTAGTAGAAGTTCTTCTCATACTCTGGATATTAAACCCTTATCAGATATATTCACTTTGATGAAATATTTGTTGAGGGCCTACTCAGTGCCAGGCCTGTGCTGGACCCCAGGACTACAGCTTGAATTTGGAAGATGAAGACCTTGCTCCTGAAGCTTCCTCTCCAGGAGTGGAGACAGATATCTTACAGATACTTGTAGGAAAAAAAAAAAAAATGCAGAAGTCCAGACTGTGGGAAGTACATGGTGAAAGTCAATTGAAGGGTTCAGTGATGGATTGTCACCACACAGGTATGAAGAGTGTTCAAGGAAAGCTTCTCTGAGGAGGTTACTCTGCAGAGGACTTGAGAGGAACCCATATTGATTATGGTGAGTGTGAAGTGTGGGAGGGCGTTTATTATTAGTAATAACTTGTTTGCAGAAAATTCCAGAGGTTTTGAGTCATTATGATAACACCTGGTGTTTGATGGTGCCTTGAAGTTTACTAGTTGTTTTCCTGGGGTTGGGCGTCATTATTGCCACTTTCCAGATAGAAACCCAAGCTCAGTCTTGTCAAGTCACTTGCCCAGGGTCACCATTTTAAAGAGCAATGGAACTAGAGGTGGCATCCTCTTTTTTCTTTTTCTGAAATTTCTTTTATTTGTTGTTGAGAATCTACACAGCAGAACATATACCAAATCAACAGTTTCACCACGTACAATTCAGTGACGTTGATGACAGTCTTCAAGTTGTGCAACCATTCTCACCCTCCTTTTCTGACTTGCTCCTTCCCTATTGACATGAACTCACTGTCCAAAAGTGTCTCATCTAATTGTTTTCTTTTTTGTAGTTTGTATTTATTTATTTGAAATAAAGATTTAAAAAAGATTGTATGAGGTTTCCATATACAGGAGCTGCTGGACAACCCTGTGCTGTCCATTGATCTAGTTGTCGATTCTGATGCTAATACCATAGTGTCTTGATTACTGGAGATTTAAAATCCTTGCTGTATGTTAGACAACCCCCACCTTGTTCTTCAGACTCTTTTGGTTATTCTTGGACAGTTGTTCCTCATATTTGATTTGTGAAAGTAGTGTTTCCTAAGGTCTAAAAAAGCTCTTTTTAAGAATTGAACAAAGTTTTATTCAGACCATGGCTCTCTGTAGGGGTGCTGATGTCTTGGTCTTTGTGGGGGTGCTGACATCTTGGTTGCACTGAGTTTTCTGAGAACTTGTGCCATCTTTACATTTATTTCATTCTGCTTTGATATTATCCAATAATTTTTTTCACTAAATTTTACTTTTTAGATCAGCTTTTAGTTTACCAAGAAATTGTGCAGTAAGTATAGAGTTCCCAAGTATCTCTTCTTTTTCCCTGCTCATTGTCTGTCCTATTATTTGCTTCTTTTCCTCCATTCCATTGTTGTGGCACATTTGTTACCATGGCTGAACCATTAGAGATCCACTATTTTCTAAAATTGGTACTTTACATTAGGATTCTCACTCTGAGTTTTCCGGTTCTATGAATTTTGACAAATGCCAATGGCATGTGTCCACCATTTCAGTCTTGTACAGAATAACTTCACTTCCTTAAAATTTCTCCGTGCCCCACCTAGTCATCCCTCTCCCCTCAACTCTTGGCAAGGACTGATCTTTCTACTGTCTCTAGAGTTTGGCCCGAGGAGCCCTGGTGGTTCAGTGCTTGGCTGCTAACTGGAGGGTCAGTGGTTCAGGCTCACCAGCCACTCCATAGGAGAAAGATGTGGCGGTCTGCTTTCATAAATATGACAGACTTGGAATCCCCATGGGGCAATTCTAAGCTGTCCTATAAGGTCGCTATGAGTCAGAATCAACTTGATGGCAATGGGTTTGACTTTTTTGTTTATGGTTTTGCCTTTCTCAGAATGTCATCCAGTTCTCACTGACAAAGTGTGTCGTTTTTCAGACTGGCTTCCTTCACTTGCTGTTGTTGTTAGGGGCCGTCGAGTCATTTCCGACTCATAGCAACCTCATGCACAGCAGAATGAAACACCGCCCAATCCCGCGCCAGCTCCATGATCCCTGCTATACTTGATATATCATTGCAGCCACCGTGTCAATTCAACTCGTTGAAGGCCTTCCCCCCTTTCATCAACCCTCCACCTTACCAAGCATGACATCTTTCTCCAGGGAATGGTCCCTTCTGACAACATGACCAAAGTAGGTGAGACGAAGTCTGGCTATTCTCACTTCTAAGGAGCATTTTGGCAGCACTTCCTCCAGGACAGATCTGTTAGTACTTTTAGCATTCCATGGTACTTTCAGAATTCTTCGCCAGCACCACAACTCAAAAGCATCAACTCTTCTTTGGTCTTCCTTATTCACTGTCCAGCTCTCACATGCATATGAGGCGATTGGAAATATCATGACTTATGTCAGGCGCCCCTTAGTCCTCAAGGAGACATCCTTGCTCCTCAGCACTTGAAACAGTTCCTTCACAGTTGACC
>NW_006922156.1:812946-816394 GCF_000298275.1 Orycteropus afer afer | reverse complement strand
TTGTTGCATCTAGATGGCAGCTTCCTAGCTTTTAAGGTCCCAGTCGCTACTCACCAAAGTAGTAGGTGGAACAATGTTTTGTATAGTATGTTATGCCAATTGAGCTTGATGTCCCCTGCGACTATGGTCCCAAGCCCGCAGGATCAACTACTCAGTCCCTTTGAGAGGATATTTTTGATGTAAGTTTTAAAGATTATCTAAAGGCAATCATTTCAGGGGTTCATCCAGCCTCCATGACTCCAGAAAGTCTGGATTCTGTGTGAATTTGAAATTCTGTTCCACATTTTCTCCCTTTTGATCAGGATTCTTCTATGGAATCTTTGATCAAAGTGTTCAGTAATGGTAGCCAGGTGCCATCTAGTTCTGGTCTCTTGGCAAATGAGGCAGGTGTCCATGGAGGCAATCAGCCACACATTTCATTTCCTTCTCCTATTCCTGACTCTCCTTCCTCTTCTGTGGCACCAGACAAATAGAGACCAAGTTTTGTACTTTGGCATGGCCACTTGCAAGCTTTGAAGTCCGCATGGTGCCCTCGTTGTTTAAGGAGCTTCTGTTTAAAAGGAAGATTTGACGGGTCCCCAGGCACTAGTGTTTTTATCACAGGCAGTAGTCTGGCAGCCCATTTGACAGACAACAGAAGTAAGTAGCAGTTTCTTGCAATAAATGGTATTTTGAATGGGACAGAGGCTCAGGAGGAAGACGTCCTGGCTATAGATCTAACTGTAAGTCATCATCATCAATACCACTTGCTTCGTCAGGGCTGTAATAGCTTCTTCTGGGAGGAATGAACTAAGAAGGTGCTGTGGAGGGTGGAAGTTGTGCTGTCAGAAATTGAGTAATGTGGTGTTAGTGCTACTGCTATCGACAGCCAAACAAATTCCTATGGAAATTACTTTTAATATTGAGTTACTACAACTTAATGGTCACACCTCTTTGAAGATAGCTAAATCAAAGACCAGCTCCTCTCATCATTCATAAAATTAAAGACGGAACAGCAAAAAGAGCTGAAAACCAACCTAGTCAGTGAAAAATGCTGTGTTGTACCTTTTTTTTGTTACTATAGACATTTTCAATATGTTCCCCACAAAAGGCCTAAAGCAGTAGGTTTTTGGCCTTTCTTTTACTCCTAAGGAGTAAATTATAACATATTTTATTTAATGAATTTAAATTACTTGAGTGGCACAATGGTTAAGTACTCAGCTGCTAACCTGAAAGGTTGATGGATTGAACCCACCCAGTGGCTCTGCTAGAGAAAAGACCTGGCAATTTGTACCTGTAAATATTACAGCCAAGAAAAACCCTAAGGGTGGTTCTGCTTTGTCACATGGGGTCACTGTGAGTTGGAATGGTGTTGATGGCACCTAACAACAACAACAATTAAATTTAAGTATATAAAAATTAAATTATGTCTTTCAAGATAGTTCTGGTGGCGTAGTGCCTAAGGTATTTGACTGCTAATCAGCAGGCTGGTGGTTCAAACCCACCAGCCACTCCTCAGAATGAAGGTTGGGCAATCTACTTCCATAGTGATACTGCCTCAGAAACTCAAGGAGGGGTCGCTTGAGTCAGATCTGACTCAACAGCAATGGGTTGGGGTTGGGTTAAGATTTTGTTGGTGTCTTGGTTTTCCAGTGCTGCTATAACACACACATCACAAGTGGGTTGTTTTAACAAATAGGAGTTTATTCTCTTACAGTGCAGGAGGCTAGAAATCTGAGTTCAAAGTGCCAGCTCAAGGGTCTGGGTGAAGGCCCCTCAACCTTGGGCTTCAGCTCTGCTTCATGTTCCAGGCCCACTAGAGCTGCAGCCTTTTTCTGACTCATGCATCTGCTGCTTGCTGAGGCTGATGAACCCAAGATCGACCAGTAAAGTGGCGTAGTCCCAAGATTAGCAGACAATGCAGTAGGCCACTAGTTCAAGTGCAGGAACAATCCCAAGATTGGCAGGCAACATAGCAGGCAACCAAGATGAAGATTCAACCCAGTGCAGGATTCAGATGTGCCAAAAGCAAAGAGACCTTGTTCAAAGCTTCTTATATACTGGAAGCAAGCCACACCCTGAAGGCAGCTCCTTAGCTGCTCACAGCAGATTACACCATGGAGGTGATTACACCACATCCAGTCTAATCATGGGGAATAACTACATCTAGCTGCCCAGCCACTAAAAACCACAACCCAGCCAAGTTGACACACAACCTTAACAGTTGGGTAGGGTTTGGAGGGCCACAAACCATGTTAAAAAAAATCCATATCTAGGATTGTTTAGCCCTACAAGAACAAAATTTTGCCTGTCATCCTTTTGAGAATTCATGCTCTAAAGGAAAAATGAATGAAGAAAATACACACACAAGAACAGAAACAAAAAAATCGTTGGGCTACATTGTCTCACTTAAAAGATAGTACAAAATGGAACCCAAACTGTCATTTTCAGTAAGGTATGAGAACAGAGAATCACAGTCTAAATCAGTTTGGTTTAAAAGGAAGAAAATAAGATTGAGTCTTTCTTATGTAATAGTCAGTCATCCTAATGATGCTGTGAGGCTGGTGTGCTGTTGTTGTTTTCAGCTGCTGTTGAGTCAACCCTTGACCCTGTGACCCATGTACAATGGGATCTGATGATTGTACTCCATTGGGTTTTGACTGATTTTTGGAAATAGATTGCCAGGCCTTTCTTTGAGGTAGGTATAGTCACTCTCATTTTGTAGATGAAGGAGCTCCAATGGTGTGGTAGTTAAAGCATTGGGCTGCTAACCAAAAGGTTGGCAGTTTGAACCCACCAGCTGTTCTGCAGGATAAAGCTGAGGCAGTCTGCTTTGGTAAAGATTTCCAGGCTTGGAAACCCTATGGGGCAGTTCTACTCTCTCCTGTAGGGTAGCTATGAGTCGGAAGTAACTGAAGGGCAATGGGTTAGTGGGATTTTGCAGATGAGGAAACTGAGACACAGAAAGTTTAAGGAGAACTCACCCGAGGTCATGTAGCTCTGAAACGACAGAATCAGGATTTGAAGTCAGGTCTTCCTGACTTCAGGGCACCTCTGCTTTCAGACAACTGATGCTAATTACAGGGTCACTGGTCTCAGCTCAACCTCATGAAACACGAGGTCCTTCCCTAATGGAATCACTAACTGCTAATGTTTACAGAACACTCACCTGGTGCTGCAGGAAGCATTTTGGTAGCATTGCTTGCTTAATCCTTATGACAACCCTTTGTAGCTTATCTATTAATATTCTCCTTTGATATACTAAGAGGCTCAAAGAGGTTAAGTGCATCCAGATTTTAAGTAGTGGAGCTGTGACTTCTGTCTGTCTCTGTCCTCCCCTCTCCCCCAGTGCCCAGTAAATTTACTACAGTAAATTGCCTTTTCTGAAATTATCCTAACTACCCAGGCAAGAGGAAGAAAGGCCCAGCAAACTCCATCTGAAAATGAGCCAATGAAAAAAAAAAAAAAA
>NW_006922156.1:810762-812545 GCF_000298275.1 Orycteropus afer afer | reverse complement strand
AAAAAAAAAAAAAAAAACTGAAAATGAGCCAATGAAAACCCTATGGATCACAACAGTCCCATCCTCAGCTGATGGTGAGGAGGACCCAGGACAGGGCAGCATTTGGTTTTATTGTGCACAGGGTCACCATGAGTTGGGGACCAACCTGATGGCAACTAACAGTAACAACCCAGGCAAAATCTATCCTCGATGCTGTCTCTTCACTCCTGCCCTTTCTGTCCTTCTCCTGGCCTGCTCTCTCCAACCTCATATGCCAGGCCCCTTATCCTTTATTACAAAACTTACTTATCCTGGGTCAAGGATGGAAAAGAGTCAGATAAATCATGGTTACTACTGGTTTGGGATTTTGAGGCTTTGCCTTTCGACACAGACTACCTGGAAACCCAATACCTTAGTCCACAAGATGGAGTGAAGGGGGTTCAACAAGTGGGAGGAAGCGATATTTGGAGACTGTATCAGGCAGGGTGCTGACAGGAAGTAAATGGAACTCAGGTGGGGAATGAAGAAGTTAATAAAAGAACAATTCTGAGGTTTAAAAGGAGCCCTGGTGGCACAATGGTTAAGTGCTTAGCTGCAAACCAAAATGTCAGTGACTTGAACACACTCAGAGGTGCTGCAGAAGTAAGACCTGGTGATATGTTTTGTAAAAATTACAGCCAAGAAAACATTGTGGAGCAGTTCTACTCTGTTACGTGGTGGTGTTATGAGTTGAAATTGACTTGAAGGCGCCCAACAACAATGAGGCGGGTTAAAGAAAACAATATGGGCAGTGAAGTATTTGGGGCTGGCAGCATCAGGGAGCCATTAGCACCCCTAGACCTGAGAGGGTAAGGAGAGGTGGGTTGTTGGACCCCATGAAGAGAGCAGGCGCTTTGGAGAAGGCCACCTCACAGTGTGTGATTTCAGAAGAGGCCCACAGCTAACCTCTGGCCACCCAGCAGAGGAAAACATGGAATGAAGTGCTTCCTCATTGCCTCTACCAGCCCACCCACCTTCTCCAGGTGCCTACCGTTGACCACACCCAACTGAAACCACCTCCCATCAAGGGGGCCTGTTGACATACTCTATAAAGGCCAGATTCTGGACTGTGGAGAGAGTGGAAAATGAAGGGGAGGGACTTGGAGGGTCAGTACTAAACCCAGCACAGTGGCCATCTGTGACAGATGAGCACTGGGCCTTTTTCATATGTGAAGCACACGAACAAGATACCTCAGTGGTCATTGACTGACTGGTAGAATAAGAATTAAGGGTAGGAATCATGGAGCTAGACTGCCTAGGTTGGAAGACTGGCCAGCTACTTCCTACATTTGTGGCCTCGGACTTGACCTCTCTGGATTGGTTTCCTCTTCTATAAAATGTTAGCTTCCATTGAGTTGGCCCCTGACTCATGGCAGCCCCATGCACAACAGAACCAAACACTGCCCAGTCCCACACCATCCCCGGGATGAGTTGGGGATCGGACCATGGTGATCCCTAGGGTTTTCACTGGCTGATTTTCAGAAGCAGATTTGCTAAGCCTTTCTTCCTAGTCCATTTTAGTCTGGAAACTTCACTGAAACCTGTTTAGCCTCATAGCAACATGCAGGCTTCTGCTGATAGATGTGTGGTGCATTGGTGAGGAACTGAATTTGGATCTCCTGCATGGAAGGTTGTTGTTGTTGTTAAGTGCCGTCGAGTCGTTTCCGACTCATAGGGTCCCATGCACAGCAGAACGAAACACTGCCCGATCCCGCACCAGCCCCACAATCCCTGCTATACTTGAGCCCATCATCGCAGCCACCGT
>NW_006922156.1:809772-810662 GCF_000298275.1 Orycteropus afer afer | reverse complement strand
CCTCCTGAAATGGATGAAGATTGACCAGTTCTTTTTGGTACAGTGACTCTGTATATTCCTGCCATCTTCTTTTGATGTTCCCTGCATCATTCAATGTTTCCCTCACTTAGCATTATGCATTTAAGGCTCCACTGTGTCTTTTGGCAGCTTGTTTCTTTTTATCGCTGACTAATACTCCATTGTCTGCATGGATGTACCACAGTTTGTTTATCCATTAAATTATTGAATATCTTAGTTGCTTCCAACTTCTGGTCATTATGAAGAAAGCTGCTTGTAAACCTTCCACCCAGGTGTTTATTTGCACCTACCTTTTCAGTGCATTTGGGTAAATACCTGGATTGTGTGGTCCGTCTGTATTTAGCTTTGTAAAAAACTTCCACACGGTCTTCCAAAGTGGGCATACAATTTTGCATTCCTACCGGCAACACATGAGAGTTCCTGTGATTCAACATCCTCAGAGTGTTTGGTGTCCTCAATGTTTTGGATGTTAGTCCTGTAATAAGTGTGCAGTGGTAAACCTTTGGTGTCATCAGTGTCTTGGATGTTTGTCATTGTAACGGTATGTACTAGATCCCTTTGTTGTTTTAAATAGCAGGTCTCCAATGATAGGTGATGTTGAGGATCTTGTCATTTATTTACTTCTTACCTGTGCCTAATATCTGCACTCATGTATCTGGTATCTGTATATAGGTGTTACTTCAGCTCTTTGGGCCATTTTGGAATTAGGTTCTTGGATTCTTATTATTGAGGGGTTCCCCCCCCCCAATTTTATTTATTTATTTGTTGTTAAGAATATACACAGCAAAACATGCACCAATTCAACAATTACTTCATGTATGATTTTGTGACATTCTTCGAGCTTTTAAAAACTATATATATATATATATATA
>NW_006922156.1:754185-778369 GCF_000298275.1 Orycteropus afer afer | reverse complement strand
TAAATAGTGCTGCGATGAACATGGCTGTGTGTGCATATATCTGTTCTTGTCATGGCTCTCACTTCTTTAGGGTATATACCTAGTAATGAAATAGCTGGGTCAAATGGTATTTCTAATTCCAACTTTTGAAGGAATTGCCATACTGCTTTCCACAATGGTTGTACCATTTTACAGTCCTGTTGGTTCTCTTTTGGTGAAATCTTTTGATGCATATAAATGTCTAATTTTTAGGAGGTCCCAGTAATCTGTTTTGTCTTATGGTCTTTGTGTGTTTTTAGTTATATTCAGTAGTGTATTTATGCCCCAAATTAGGGCCCCTATGTTTGTCCCTACATTTTCTTTGATAATCTTTATGGTTTTAGGTTTTATATTTGGGTCTTTGATATACAGAAATGAGCCATTTCTGTATATGGTGTGAAGTATGGATCTTGTTTCATTGTTCTGCAAATGGATATCCAGTTTTTCCAGCACTATTTGTTAAAGAGACTATCTCTCCTCCATGTAATGGGTTTTGGCCCTTTATGGAAGATTAGTTGACCATAGGTGGATGGATTTACTTTTGAATTCTCAGTTTTGTTCCATTGGTCTATGTGTCTGTTGCTATACCAGTACTAGGCTGTTTTATTTACTGTGGCTGTGTAGTAGGTTTTGAGATAGAGGAGTGTGAGGCCTCCTACTTTGTTCTTCTTTAGTAGTGCTTTACTTGTCTGGGATCTCTTTCCATTTAATTTGGTGATTAGTTTTCCCATATCTTTATGATGGAATCTGGATCAGGATTGCATTATATCTGCAAACTGCTTTGTGTAATATTGACATTTTCATAATGTTAAGCCTTCCTATCCATAAGCATGGTATATTCTTCCATTTATGTAGGTCTCTTTGGGTTTCTTGTAATAATGTTTTATAGTTTTCTTTGTATAGGTTTTTTTTGTTGCTGTTGTTTCTGGTTAGATTTATTCCTAAGTACTTCATCTTTTGGGGGTTATTATAAATGGTGTTGCTTTCCTGATTTCCTTTTCAGAGTTCTCTTCATAAGTATAAACAAATCTGACTAATCTGTTCTGGAATAGATGTTCTACTCTGCCACTTTGAAACAATTTGTTTCAGTAATTTTCTTACTGAGTCTTTGGGATTTTCTATGTATAAGATCATATCATCTGCAAATAGAACTAGGCTTACTTCTTTGCCAATTTAGATGCCTTTTATTTCTCTTTCTTGCCTTATTGCTCTGGCAAGGACTTCCAGTACAATATTGAATAAGAGTGGTGATAAAGGCCATCCTTGTTTGGTACCCATACATAAAGGGAATGCTTTCAGTCTCTCCCAATTGAGAATAATGTTGGGTGTTGGCTTTGTATATATGCCCTTAATTATATTGAGGAATTTCTTCTCCTCTATTCCTACTTTGGTCAGTGTTTTTAATTAGGATTGGATGTTAGATTTTGTCAAATGCCTTTTCTTTGTCATTTGGTATGATCGTGTGGTTGCTTTCCTTTGTTTTATTTATGTGATGAATTGCATTGATTGTTTTTCTAATGTTGAACCATCCTTGCATACCTAGTATGAATCTCACTTGCTCATGATGTGTTATTTTTTGGATATGTTTTGAAATCTATTGGCTAGGATTTTATTGAGAAGTTTTTCTGTGTTCATGAGGAATATTGGTCTATAATTTTCTTTTTTTAGTGGTATCTTTGCCTGGTTTAAGGAGCTCTGGTGGTGCTGTGGTTAAAGCATTGGGCTGCTAACCAAAAGTCAGCAGTTCAAATCCACCAGCTGCTCCATGGGAGAAAGATGAGGCAATCTCCTTCTAAAAAGATTTACAGCCTTGGAAACCCCATGGGGCAGTTCTGCTTTGTCCTATGGCATTGCCATGAATCAGAATCAACTTGATGGCAATGAGTTTGGTTTGGTTTTACCTGGCTCTGTATCAGGGATATACTTGCTTCATGAAATGAATTTGTGAGTATTCTTTCCTTTTCTTTATTCTGGAATAGCTTGAGTAGAACTGGTGACAGTTCTTCTCTGAATGTTTGGTAGCATTCACCATTGAAACCAAGTGCGGCTGGACTTCTTTTTGTTGGTAATTTTTAATGACTGATTCAATTTCTTCTTTTGTTGTGGATCTGTTCAAATTTTCTACCTCAGTCTGTGTTACTTTAGGTAAGTAGTGTGTTTCTAGATACCTGTCCATTTCTTCTAGGTTTTCAAATTTGTTAGTATAGTTCTTCATAGTATCCTGATATTATTCTTTTTATTTCAGTTGGTTCTGTTGTGATGTTGCCCATTTCATTTCTTATTCATGTTATTGGCATCTTCTCTTTTGTTAAATTTGCCAGTGGTTTGTTGATTTCATTAATCTTTTCATAGAACCAACTTCTAATCTTGTGGATTCTATTGTTTTTCTGTTTCATTTATTTCTGCTCAAACCTTTATTGCTTCTTTTCTTCTAGTGACTGTAGGCTTTTTTTTTTTCTTCCTACTCTTTTTCTAATGGTTGGAGAGGTTGGGTTAAGGTGTTGATTTTGGCTCTTTCTTCTTTTTTGATTTGTGCATTTATTGCTATTTATTGCCCTCTGAGCACTGCTTTTGCTGTGTCTCAAAGATATTGGCATGTTGTGTTTTCATTCTTGTTTGATTCAGGGAATTCTTTAATTTCTTTTTTTTTTTTTTTTCCTTCTGTTACTCAGTAGTTTTTAAGAATATTTACTCACTGTCATCGAGTTGGATCCAACTCACAGCGACCCCTCCTTGGGTTTTCGAGGCAATATCACTACAGAAGTAGATTGCCCAATCTTCCTTCTGAGGAGTGGCTGGTGGGTTTGAACCACCAGCCTTCTGGTTAGCAGTCAAATGACTTGGGCACTATGCCACTAGAGCTCCCTTAAGAACATTTAGTGCTTTTAAAATTAATATAAAACCACTAGAGACTTTTTAACAAAGCAGGCAGGGTTGCTATAAGTTGGAATCAACTCAATGGCAATGGGATAGGGTAGATTATTTGTAGTATAAAAACAAATCAAATAAAAATATATGTAAACTCACAAATAGAGTAAAAATGTATAGAAAAACAAGAGCTAAGGGAATATACAAAAGTACAAAGTGAACTAGACATTTAGATAGTAGAAATATGCTTTACCCTCTTGTGTTTTCTAGGAATCTTTGGATGGGGCAAATGGTTAACACATTTGGCCAATTCACACTCAGTGGGAAGTCGCCCTACACTCAGCCCAGGCTCTGAGGGGGTGACCAGTGGTCATTCAGATCAGTCAACGTGTAGATGCATGTGCAGGTTTAGGAGAAGACAAATTCTAAAGACACCACGTGGCCAGGTCCTCTCTTGGCTTAGGAGAAGTTCCTGGGTGGCGCAAATGATGAAGCGCTCAACTCCTGGCCGAAAGTTGCCTTGGCAGACAGGCCTGGCAATCTGCTTCCGAAGGGTCACAGCCTTGGAAACCCTATGGCGCAGTTCTGTTCTGCACACATGTGGCCATCAGGAGTTGGAATCAGCTCAACAGCAACTAACAGCAACAACTTGGCTTTGAAAAGTGGTTGCTCTTTGCTTATAATCACCACTTCCTATTAGGGTTTCCCGCGGCATTTGGGAGTAAACAGTGTGCATTTTTAAAGCTGTCCACATGCCTGTGTGTGCAGCCAACCGTAACCCCTCTCTGGATAGGCTTCTGTGCTCTGTCAGATGAATGATACACATTTGCAAACTGTCTGCAGGGGCGTTTACCTGACGGAATGTATTATTATTTTTTAGTCCTTATGGTTCATTGGGTAAATAATATCTTTTAACCAATTTTCAAATAGATGCATCTAGCAAGACGCCATTTTATCAATCTTATTCATTCTCCTACCCTTCAGAGAGGGCTGCTGTAGGTCATTTTTATTTAAAATTTCACATTAAGATACTTTACCAAGATAAATAAATAAATAAAAGGGGGAGAGGGATCAAATCTAAAACACTGGGTATGAAGCAGGAGTCTAGCATCTGATTTTTTTTCCCTTGGGTAGGTAAAAAGGCTTTCTTGTGACCCTGTGTACTTTTTTTTTCTGTGGGCTACATCAGGGCTAAGTTCAAAATGTTTCTGCCTTGGAGACAATGGACACCAACCCAGTTCGTCAGTGAAGGTTCCAGGTTTGATTGTATTGGGGGTGGGGAGGTGGTTGAGAATGGTACAGTATAAGAGGGGGCTATCTAGATATGAGGGAGCTCTGGTAGCATAGTGGCTAAAGCGCTTGACTGCTAACCAGAAGGCTGGAGGTTCAAACCCACCAGCCACTCCTCGGAAGGAAGGTTGGGCAATCCTACTTCCGTAGTGATACTGCCTCAGAAACCCAAGGAGGGGTCGCTATGAGTCGGGGCCGACTCGACGGCACACAACAACAACAAATCTAGATATGATTGTGAAAGAAAAGGGCATCCGTTGGGACAGGAACAGGGTATGTTGGCATCAGTTATGGGACTCCTGTAAGAAAAAAGTCAGGACGGGGATTGAAACAGGAATCCTAGGACTCAGCCAATATCTAAGAATGATATTTCTTCAGGAAATAAGACCAAAGACCTGACATGGATCAGCATTCTTGGTTGCAGACAATAGAATCCACTCACACTTATTGCAGCACAAAGGAGTTTAAAAACCAAACCCCACTGCCAATTGAGTCGATTCTGACTTACAGTGACCCTATAGGACAGAGTAGACTTCCCCATAGGGTTCCCAAACTGTGAATCTTTAAGGAACCAGAATGCCATACCTTCTTCCTGTGGAGCAGCTGGTGGATTTGAACTCCACAAGGCTGACCTTTCTGTTAGCATCCAAGCACTTTAACCACTGCGCCACCAGCATTCCTTCCACGGAGGAATTTATCAAAGGGTACTGGTTCACAGACTCTCCCAGAAGGCTTGGAGGCTATGCAGCTGGGAGAAAGGAGGAAGCCTACCTGAAAAGAGCAATTGCAAAATGTGTCCCCAAGCCCAGGAGTGTCAGCATCACCTGGGAACTTGGCAGAAATGATTTCCTGAATTAGAAACTCCAGGGCTGGGACCTGTGGGGGCAGTGGTGGTTCACAGAATTCTTGCCTTCCATGCCGGAGTCCAGGTTCAGCTCCCAGTCAACGCACCTCACGCACAGCCACCAGCTGTCTGTCAGTGGAGGGCTGTGTGTTGTGATGATGCTGAATAGGTTTCTGAGGAACCTCCAGACTAAGACTAGGAAGAAAGGCCTGGCAATCTACTTCTGAAAATTAGCCAATGCAAACCCAATAGATCACAGCAGAAGGCTGTCCAATACAGTGCTGGAAGATGAGCCCCTAGGCGGGAAGGCACTGAAAATACACAGTGGCTGCAACAATGGACTTGAGCATGCCAACGATTGTGAAGATGGTGCTGGACTGGGCAGCTTTTCATTCAGTTGTATGTGGATGGGGTCGCCATGAGTTGGAGCTGACTGGAAGGCAAGTAACAACAGTGGCAAGGCAGAGACTAAGGTCAAGGACCAGTCAGGAGGGTCAGCTAACCAGGCACTTTGGAGCATACCCCCATTTCCCAGCCAGAAAGACATCGTCCCTGTGACCAGTCACTGAGCAGCAGCCACACTGTGTAGAAGGGCTTTGCTCCCTGCCTCAGCCTCAGAAAGTTCAGTACGAATGGGATTAGGAGAGCAAGCCTTTAGGGTTTTGAAAATGGGCTGCAGTTGATAGCAGGTTAGCATGCATGAGAGCAGATGAAGAGGAACAATAGAAAACAAACCATTTACTCTTGGTCTCCGATGTTTGTTTCAGCAGCAGCACCAGCGAGTCAGAGCCCACTGTGCAACTGTGTTGTTTCATTACTCACAGCACTCATCAGCAGAAAGCGCATGAAAAGCCAGGACCACGACGTGGTGGGAGGGGCCAGCCTCACCAGCCTTCCTCACTTTACAGCCTGTGCCCTCTCCTGCAGGGTGTATGCAGTGGACGCTGGGTCCATGCCCGACTGCCGCACCCACTGAACACTCTTGTGGTGTCTTTGTGTTGACTTCTCTTCTTGCCTCCCACGTATTAGGCACACAGTATGCTGGCTGGCATCACAGCCGAAATGAGATATGCTACTGAAAGCAAGCTGGAGAGGCCAAATGACCCAGGACAGAGAACGCAGAGACAGAGGCGGGCCCCAGCTTGTCAATGGAGGGAACGCAGGGAGAAAAACCAGTCACTTCTCATGTTTCAGGAATTGGGTCAGGCTCTGGCCACGGCTGATAGCGTCTCCTGAGTGGAAGAGGTGCACCCAGTGAGCCAGCCAGTGGCTCTTTCTGGGCTCTGCTGAGGTCTTTGACTTCCCAGTTACAGAGCTCTGCCCATCAGCCACTCCTCAGAAGGAAGATGGGGCAATCTACTTCCGTAGTTGATACTGCCTCAGAAACCCAAGGAGGGGTCGCTATGAGTCGGGTCCGACTTGATGGCACATAAAAACACAACAACAAGCTCTCTTTGAATTCCATGGCAGAATCCAGGCACCTGTCCAAGGAAGGAGCAGGGTGGCCCGGAAGAGCATGTTGCTGTCTTTGTGGGTCAAGGTGGTGGCCAGAGGCATTCATCTACCTTGCCTAATTCCTTTGGGATCCTTAGTAGTTGTGAAGTCATCATCCTAAATTATAAATCATCATAATACCCCCCAAAAATAATACCCCACCAAAATAGCTTTAAAATACCCCCCCCCCCCCCCAAACACACACACTAACACCAACTGCCATCAAGTGAATTCCTACTCCTGGTGATGCCATGTGTATTAGGGACAGAACTATGCTTCATAAGCTTTCCAGTGACTGATCTTTCGGAATGCCATCCCCAGACCTTTCTTCTGAGGCACCTCTGGGTGGACTGAAACAGCAAACCTTTTGATTAGCACCTGAGTGTGCTGTTTGCACCGCTCACAGATGCCTTAAAATCACAAGTTCCTATAAAATTCTATGAAGACATTTCTGTCTCAGGTTTGGGTCACCATTGTTGTTGTTGTTATGTGCCGTCGAGTCGGCCCCAACTCATAGCGACCCCTCCTTGGGTTTCTGAGGCAGTATCACTACGGAAGTAGGATTGCCCAACCATACCCTATTATAAATCAAGTGCTGGCTGATGGACTTTCGTAATGGGACCTTTCCTAGAGATTGGACTTAGCAGGGCCAAATGTACTATGTAATGCACGATGCCAAACGTAAGTCTATGTAACTATATGTCCTGCCCAAGAGCACACTTGGCTGTGGATGTAGCTGCTTGGTGATCCCCATGCAAATCCTGGCAGAGGCAGCAATGGGCTTCAGGCTCCATACAGAGCAGATAAATGGAACCTAGGGGTTCAGTCCACCTGGACTCTGCCTGTGTCCGCCTGTGGGGGGTGAGCTGTTGCTCTTCCTATCTGGCATTAACACTGGCCCCTGTCCCCTTGATCACCTTTTCCATCTGCTCCAGGACTGTAACCCACTGCTGTCGAGTTGATTCTGACTCATGCCAACCCCATGTGTTACAGAGTAGAACTGTACTCCACAAGGCTAAAAGAAAAAGAAGAAGAAAAAAAAAAAGAAACCAAAGCTGTTGCCACTGTGTTGGCAATAACTTATGGCGACCCTGTGTGTTGTCGTGTAGATCTGTATTCTATAGGGTTGTTGTTGTTGAGTGTCGTCAAGTTGATTCTTACTCACAGCAACTCTCTAGGACAGAGTAGAACTGCCCCAGAGGGGATCCAAGGCAGTAATCTTTATGGGAGCAGATCACCAGGTCTTTCTCCTGCCAAGTGCTTGTAGGTTCAAACATTCAATCTTTTCAGTCAGCAGTTGAGTGCTTAACCACGTGCCACCAGTGCTCCTTCTCCCTAGGATTCCTGTATCTATTATGTCTTTTCATCCACTTTCTTTTTCTCCTTCGGCTGTTTCTTTTTGACCTATAAACATGCTCGTCTCTCTCCTGTCTTAAAAAAAAAAAGCCCTAATTAAATTGAAACAGCAACCAAAACCACCCTTCTTTGGTTCTGCATCCCTGTAACTACCGCCATTTAACCCACCAGCCTCCCCCATTCCAGTATCTGGTTCCTTATTCATCATAGGTGGATGGGCTAATGTGTTCATCATAGGTTAGATGGTGCACTGCAAGCTGAAAATGGTACCAGCAACACATATCACTCACCAAGGGATTTAATATATTTTATCCTTTCCAAGCCTCACAACAGTCCCGAGGTAAGTTCTATAGAAAAAGATGAGGAAATTGAGGCACAATGAATTTGTGTGACTTGCTCAAGTTCCAAGAGCTGGATTGGCCTTAAGCCAGGCTACCTCTCTGAGTAAGATACAGTCCCTCCCTCCAAGGCACCCATCTGGGTGACCACGCGGCTCCTTGACTTACAGGCTTTGTTCTTGGCCAGAAGACTTCTGCTTTTGTTCCTTCACCCACAAAATGTGGATACTAATACTCTTGGCTCCTTCACTGTGGTCAATTAAGTAAAACGATGCCCAAGTGTGTTAAGCCAGATGCTGCAAAGTGCTGAACAGAATTGGTTACAATTGATATTAACCAGTTTCAAATGTGCACTAATTCATTACCACCGATTCAGGTGTGTTCAGTTCAGTTTTGTGGCTTAAAAGTGATGCAGCCTCTTTCTGGGCTGGGTTCTGTGTAAACAAATGGTGACCCCATGTATGTAGAGCTGCTCTAAGGGGTTTTGAGGCTGTGACCTTTTAGAAGCAGATCACAGGCCTTTCTACCAAGGTACCACTGGGTGGGTTTGAACCGATAACTTTTCGATTTGTAGTCAAAGACTTAACGGTTTGCACCACCCAGGGACTCCATGAGTGGGAATGAATTGAATGGCAACTAACAATAACAGTTGTACTAACTGTTGAACAAAAGTGACCTCAGAGTGCAGCCCTTCACCTTCACAGATGAGACAGAGCTCAGATAGGCTCAATCCTTTCCAGTGTCTTCAACCAAAAGCATCCCTGCAAACCGACCAAATGCGCTCCAGGGTGGAAGGGATGTTAGATAATGCAGAAGGTGCAGTACCCAGACACAGACACAAGGTGGCAGAGAGGTGCAGGAGACACAGTTCCCCTAGGCTAAGCTGAGTCTAGTTGCTTTCTTACTTCCCGAATTCTTTTAAATTAAGAAAAAAGATAAATACAATTTACATATATGGAGTCCATGAGTAGTTAAAATCAAACTCACTGTCATCCAGTAGATTGCGATGCATTGTGACCTCCTTTGGGTTTTTGAGGCAGTAAATGTTCATGCAAGTAGCCTGACCCATCTTCCTTTCGCAGAGCAGCTGGTGGGTATAAACCACCAACCTTCTGGTTAGCAGTCAAATACCTTAGGCACTGCACCACCAGAACTCCTTGGAGCAATCCGTTAAGATGTTCACTGCTAACTGGAAGGTTGGAGGGTCAAGTTCATCCCGAGGTGCCTTGAAGAAAGTCCTGGTGATCTACTTGCCAAAAGTCACAGCCATTGAAAACCCCGTGGAACACAGGTCTACTCTGATGCATGGCGTTGCCAGGGGATGGAATCGGTAATTTACTGAGAGAGAGGAGGGAGGAAAAGAATAACAGATAAATGTGGGGAGAGAAAATGAGAGCAGTGATGGCTATCGGAATAGTAAGAAGATTCAATAAAATATTTTAAGCATGATCATTTAGATGAAACATTGCATCATTTACTATTAAACTATACTTTAATTCCCGCCTAGTATAACCTGAAAAATGCCAGGGTCCGGCCCTAGAGTGGTGCAGCCATTAGTCCACACCAGAGTTCAAGAAGAATCAGAAGAACCAAAACCAAACTCACTGCGGTCGAGTCAAATCTGACTCCCAGCGACCCCTCCTTGGGTTTCTGAGGTGGTATCACTACAGAAGTAGATTGCCCAACCTTCCTTCCCAGGAGTGGCTGATGGGTTTGAACTGCCAGCCTTCTGGTTAGCAGTCAAATGTCTTAGGCACTATGCCACTAGAACTCCTGAGTGCAAGAAGAGGATTTAATTAGGAGGTGCACCAACAATAGACCGAGTCTCAGTGACTCTAAAAGCTCTGCTAAGTGCTTACTGTCAGGTTCTTATACTAAGGAAAAAACAGAGATCATATGCAGGACTAGTTAATGATTTTCCAAAATTTAGATAGGACAATGGGTAATTAAGAAAGGAATGTTCCCTGTGAGTTTCCAGCAGTCAGGTAATCATTAAGAGGCCCCACTGGGATGGATAGATAGGTGAACAAGCTAAACAATTAGGTATGTCTAAATGGAGAGTGTATCCAAGATCATATATAGGGTTGGCAGACAATGGGCCTATAAGTTCATGTGAATGATCAGAATTCCCAGGTGTATAGTAGAGCTGACAAGGGGCAAGGTTATGGTCATTGCTTGGTCACAGCCAGCTACCCAGAGGGACCGAGTAGTTGATCCTGTGGGCTTGGGACCATAGTTGCAGGGGACATCAAGCTCAATTGGCATAACATACTATATAAAACATTGTTCCACCTACTACTTTGGCGAGTAGGGACTGGGACCTTAAAAGCTAGGAAGCTGCCATCTAGATGCAACAACGGGTCTCTCCTCGTCAAGAAGAAAGAAGAAAATCAAAATTAATGAAAACAATCAGTCCTAGTGACTGGTACACCATCCGATCTGCAACCTATACAACTATGAGACCAGAAGAACTAGATGGTGCCCAGCTACCACTGCCTCCACTTGGAAGGGATGTAGGAGATCCTGCATAGAGAGGGAGAACAATGTGGAACAAAACTCAAAATCATTTGGAGGCAAAAAAAAAAAAGAAGGTGGGGACCAGATTTGCTGGTCCAATAGAGCCTGGTGTAACCACTGAGACTATGGCCCCTAGCTGCCCTTCAGGTCTGGAATTGAACCCACAACTGTGGTTTCCAGCCAAACAAAGTACAGGCATGTGAGTTAAACATTTACCTCAAGTAGACACACGCCCTGGAGAGAACAATCATGGGAGAAGGAAGGGCTGCTTATGCACAGGGAGATAGCTCAGGGTGCAGAAGAGTATGAAGGGATGGACACTGGGAGGAGGTAACTATGGGGAGGAAGTGGGCGGGGAGCTGCTGCATTGTAAATTTTGGTCAGTGACATGAGACAAAGTATATGTGAACTGCTGTATGAAAAGTGAATTTACTCTGTAAATCTTCACCCAAATCCTAATTAAAAAAAAAAAAAAGAGGCCCCACTGGGATTTGTCAAAGCCCAGGTGGCTGGTCCTAAACTCCCACCCAGGAGCCTTTAGTGACATAGATGGCTCTCCCATAGATCACAGGACGCAGCATGAACTGATAACTGTAATTTAGAGAACAAGTTAATTACAACACAAGGTTGAAGCCAGGTTTTAAAAAAATGGCATCTTAACTTTGGGTTTCCAAGGCAGTAAATCTTCACAAAAGTAGATTGCCTAGTCTTCCTTCTGTGGAGTGGCTGATGGGTTGAACCACCAACCTTCTAGTTAGCAGTCAAATGCCTAGGCACCACGCCACCAGAGCTCCTTTTGTCTTAACTAAAAATACAAAGTTTTATTCTAACACTATGTAGTCAGGCCTAACAAAGCAAAAAAAATCTTTATCCTCACACTAATGTTAATGGAAATAAGAACCTCTTTCATTTCTCTTTTCCTTATTTTTACTGGAAGAAAAAAAAATCTTACTTCCAATTATGAAGAGTATATAATCTCATTTTATAGTTAAGTGTATCTTGATGCTGTTTTATCTCAGTCTTATTTTAGGATATTAGTACCAGATCTTCAAACTAGCTCATTCTGGTTCTAGCCCCAGCTGAGAACCTGCGTTTGAATCTATGTTTCAACAAGATTTCTAGGTTGATTCTTACTGATCCCAAGGTGCTTCTTATGTCTGCAGGAATGAAGCGATTGGAAGCCCCAGTTAATAGTACTAAGACTTGAAGTCATGTGTTTCTACAACTACAAGCAAAAATAGGCTCATCTTTTGGTGCTGCCCAGAGTGAAATGGATATAAGGCAAGAGCTAGATCAAGTTCAGTTCATCCGGGAGCCCTCTTTGGGCCTTCAGCTTCGAGATGAGATAGAGTATGTCCAGTGGCCAACAGTGGTAAATAACTGTACCTTTTCCCAAGAGTCTGGCCCATGCTTTTAAAAATGAAAACTATAAGATAATCTCCACTTGGACCCTAATGAATTCTTAAGCATTCTATTCTGCGTGCCTTTGTTTTGCTATTTTTTTTTAGCTGACGCATGGTGAGCATGTTCAACAGAATGAAATGCTACTTGATCCTGCTCCATCCTCGTACTCGCCACCTTGTGGTTATTAAGAGTCCAGCATTGTGGCCACTACGCCCATCTGTCTCACCGAGGTTCTCCCTCACCCTCTTTGGCCCTGCGCTTCACCAAGTATGATGTCCTCCTCCAGCAATTGATCCCTCCTGACGAAGTGTTCAAAGCAAACGAGTCAGACAATATTGTTGTGATCCCTGAGGCTTTCATTGGCTTATTTTCAGAAGTATATCACCAGGTCTTTCTTCCTAGTCTGTCTTAGTCTAGAAGCTCCACTGAAACCTGTCCCCCATGAGTGACCCTGCTGGTATTTGAAATAACAGTGGCATAGCTTCCAGCATCACAGCAACACACAAGACACCCCAGTGTAACACACTGACAGACAGGTGGTGGGTACCATGATTCCTGATCATTTACGCTTCATTAGTGGAAAGAAACCCTGACAGAGCCGGAGTCAAACTCTTGGTCTAAGGAGAAATGAGAGGCTGAAGTTGTCACCCATTCTGTGGGTGGGACAGTGGGATTGCTTCCTCCCCTGTGGCTTGGAATCTTGCAAGGGACACTTGGGTCCACCTGTCTTTAGTTCCTTGTTAAGCTGGCCTTCATCTCCACGTTGATTGCTTCTCTTCAGATGAATGGATCTAGTATGAATGCCTTGTCCTGGTCAATCCTTACTGCCTTCCAGTATATCCACTGGTCTGGATGCTACCATCATTAAAATGCTCCTGGGCCATCATTCTTGGAATCCTGGATGGCTGCATTTGATGTGTAGAAAAGGGAGAACCCAAGGGGCCCCAGCTCCTTACTGAGCACACTTGGTGGGGAAGTTATGAGAAGTGAAGTGGGTAATCAGGGGGCTCTGCTTGGGCTGGAGCAGCTGGCAGGGGGGTCAGAGCAGCTGGGAGGGGTGCTGGGAGCAGCTGGGAGGGCCATCTGGGACAACCAGGAGGGGTATCTGGAATAGCTAGGAGGGTGTCTGGAGCAGCCAGGAGGGGGGCTCTGGAACAGCTGGGAAGGGGGTCTGGAGTAGATGGGAGGGGTGTCTGGCTCTCACATCTGTACTTGGGGCTTGAGAGCATATAGACAGATCCACAAAGTCAGTCTCTCCTGGGGCAACTAGGCAGAGAGGAAGGAGCTCAGTACTAGGCCAAGATCAGGCTTCTCACCTGGAATGTGCCACTGCCCAGTCGTGTGACCCTGGGGAATTTCTCTTGGTGTCCTCCTCTGCAAAATGGGGTGATAGTGCCAGACCTGCCCATTTTCTGTCCTTTCCTTTACTCATTTTCATTGCTCAGCCTACCCCTGTTGGGGAGGACTGTGGTAGCTAATGAGGGGGATGGGCATGGAAGCACGGATCTGGATGCAGGTCTGGGGGCCAGGGTGGGAGAGTGCACAGTTTACAGGCAGGTCCCAGGCAGGTAGAGCCATTTCAACCTGGGCAATCAGGAAAGGGTTCATTGAGATAACACAGGAGTCTTATCTTTAAAGAGGACTTGGAGCCCTTACACCTTAACATCAAGAAAACTAAAAACCTCACAACTAGACTGTTCTGGTTATCTAGTGCTGCTCTCACAAGAATATACCACAAATGGGATGGCCTTAACAAACACAAGTTTATTCTCTTACAGTTCAGGAGGCTAGAAGTCCAAGTTCAAAGTACCAGGCCCTAGGGCCTGCGTGAAAGCCCCTCAACCTTGGGCTTCAGCTCTACCTCCTGCCCCCAGCCCACTGGAGCTAGAGGCATCTCTTCACTCAGGCAGCTATTGGCTGCTGAGGCTAACAGGCCCAAGATCAACAAATAAAATGGCACAGTTCGATATTACCAAACCACACAGCAGGCAATTCATTCAAGTCCACTCAAAGTCCCAAGGTCGGCAGAACATGGCAGGCTGCTGAACAACGACATGGCTACACGCAGGGTTCAAGCATGCTGTAAGCTAGAGACCATTCCCAAAGCTGTTTCTTATATACGGGAAGCAGCTACTCAGCTGCTTGTGGTAGATCCCACCATGGAGGTGATTGCCAGTCTCATCATGGGCAGTAACTACCACCAGCTGTCCAGCCACTCAACCAGGCCCAGCCAAGTTGACACACAAACTTAACCACCACATGGACCAATAAGTAACATCATGCTAAATGGAGAAAAGACCGAAATTGTCAAGGATTTCATTTTACTTGCATCAACAATCAATGTCCGTGGAAGCAGCAGTCAAGAAATCAAGTGATGTATTGTACTGGGCAAATCTGCTGCAAAAGATCTCCTTAACTATTATTTGCACTGAGGTTCTGACAACTGCTGTTTGTTACATGGCATTAATGTAGCCACAGTAACTGACATCCTACTTAGAAGTTAGAGAATGATGCTCCTCTTGAAGAATTCTTATTATTGTTGTTCATTTTATTGAATTTTCACCTTGCAGATTATTTCTTCACTTGTATTTTCCATGAGTATCTTTCACTGGTCTTGAACTCTACACATGTGTTCAATATCACAACAAGAAGGGAACAGTGATTCTTGATGAGGCATCGAATCAACAGAGGGGAGAGAAGCAAAGCCAAGGAAAGTGATCCTACCTATGTTTCAGGATTATCCTCAGTAATGCAAATGTTAAGTGCTCCACTACTAGCTGAGAGGTTGGTGGTTGGAACCTTGTAAGACAGGCCTGGTAATCTGCTTCAGAAAGGTTACAGCCTTGAAAACCCTATGGAGCAGTTCCACTCTGCACAGAGGGGGTCACTATGAGTCAGAATTGATGGCAACTGAGAGTAACAATAACAAACTTATATTTCCAAGTTGTTCTTGTTTGGTGCCATTGACTCAGTTTCAACTCATAGCAACCTTATGTACAACAAAATGAAACAATACCTGGTCCTGCACCATCCTCACAACCTTCGCTATGCTTGAGCCCATTGTTACAGCCAGTGTGTCAGTCCATCTTGTTGAGGGTCTTCCTCTTTTTTGTTGACCCTTTACTTTACCAAGCATGATATCCTCCAGGGATTGGTCCCTCCTGATAACACGTCCAAAGTACAAGAGCTGAAGTCTCACCATCCTCACGTCTGGCTGTACTTCCCCCAAGACAGATTTGTTCATTCTTCTAGCAGTCCATGGAACATTCAATATTCTTTGCCGATACCATAATTCAAACGCATCAGTTCTTCTGTATTCCTGATTCATTGTCCAGATTGCACATGCATATGAGGTGATTGAAAAGACCATGGCTTGCGTCAGGCACATCTTAGTCTTCAAAGTGACATCTTTGCTCTTCATTACTTTAAAGAGGTCTTTTGCAGCAGATTTGTCCAGTGCAATACATTTGATTTCTTGACTGCTGCTTCCATAGGCATTGATTGTGGATCCAAGTAAAATGAAATCCTTGACAATGTCAATCTTTTCTCCATCTATCATGATGTTGCTTATATTTCCATAGATTCTAGATAATACGTTTATCTCAAGGAACTGGTTCACGAAGTTGTAGAGGCTGGCAAGTCCCAAGTCTGTGGGTGAAATGTCAAGCTGGAGGCTTCTCCTGACTCAAGCTGCAGGGATTGATGAATTCGAGGTTGGTAGGCAATATAGCAAGCAGGCTGCTAGCTTTGGAGGGTGACAAATCCAAGATGGGCAGGTAAAATGGCAGGGTGTTGGCTCACAGGCTGTGAAAGTAACAATCTTAAGACTGGCAGGCAATACAGCAGGCCACTGGTTCAAGTCCAGTTGGGATAGATACAGCCTTTCAAGCAAAAAGCTAGAGATCTTGGCCAGGACGTCCATACATATTGGAAGTAGGCCACACCCCTGAGAAAACTCCCTTTGAACTGACTGGCTGCTCATAGCAGATTTCATCATGCAGGTAATTACATTATATCAGATTGCATCCTGGGGGATGACTACATCATAACTGATTAACCATGAGAATCATGGCCCAGCAAAGCTGACATACAACCTTAACTAACTATCACAGTAGGCAGTAGTAGGGTTTGTTTTTCTTAATTTTAATTTAGATAGGAAGCATTGACAACAATCTGGCAAAACAAAGTCCTGAATCCAAGTTCATTGTGCTTATAGAAACTGTAGGATTATTGTCCTCAGCTGGACACATACAGGTACACTGGGAGTGAGTATATCAATTAGTGAGAGTGTGTATGTGTGAGTGAGTGAATTAGTGAGGGTCTTCATGTGTGAATGAGTAAGTGAGTGAGTACATGAATTAGAGTGTGCATGAATGAGTGACTGAATTAGTGAGTGAATGAGTGAATGAGGATATGCATGTGTGAGTGAATGAGTGAGAGAATTAGTGTGTGCATGTGTGAGTGAGTGAATGAATGAATGAATTAGTGAGGGTATGCAAGCATGAGTGAGTGAATGAGCAAATGTCATGGACTCAATTGTGTCCTCTGAAGTCTGTGCTGGAATCCTAACCCCTCCACCTATGGATGGCACCTTACTTGGGAATATGGTTTTCTTCTTACATTACTGTAGTCACATATGTAGGGTGTATCTTAAACCAATCACTTTTGACATATTAATAAAGCAGATTAGACCCAGAAGTAAAGAAGTAAGAGTGGAGGAAAGACAGATGCCATGTGGAGATCTCCAAGGAATGCTGTGGAAAAATGATAGAGAAGCTGAGACCAAGGATTCCCTCGAGTGGAAAATCTAATTCCTTTTAGAGCCGGTGCCCTGAATTCAGACTTTAACATTCTAATCTGTGAGCAAATGAATTTCTGTTTGTTGAACTCACTCACTTGTGATATTTTTGTTACAGAAGCGCTAACGACTAAGACACTACGTGTGTAAAAAGACTGTTCTGCCTTTTTTTACTTTCATACAGACCAGACGATACAGCAGGTTTATGAGGCAGACATCATGCTTCCAGTTCTTTGGTCACATATTCCAGGTTCCCTGACAGTGATTGAATGAGTGTATGGAAGGCTAGCTTGGTGTTCCTCGGGCCTCCCAAGGCCTTCCATCAATCAGTCTGGGCAAGTGTACTTCCTGCGCGTGAGTACTGTCTTGGTGATGAATTGATAGATGAGGAGGAGATGCAGGTGGCCTCCAGGCTCCCAGTGAGCACTGAGTTTTCCTTCTTCTCAGCTCAGCTCAGAGATGATTTCCAAGCACAGACATACACTGCATGCCTTTAGGGAGGGGGACCCCAAGTTAGTCCTTGGTCCTGTGGGCACCTATGGCCTTCCCTCACAGATGCCTCTGCCCCTCAGACCTTGGTGTGGCATCCAGGTGACAGTTGCCGTGGCTCTGTAAATGGGAACCGTTCTGCGCCTGTGCCCGATGGCACAGTGAGCCCACAGAGGGAATCAGGGCAGTAGAGGCACAGCATGTGGCGTCTCTCTCGGCTGGGCTGCCTTCCCCGGGTCTCAGAGGAGGTGCTCACATGAGCACCCCGAGGGATGGAGCCGGCACAAAGAGGGCCTCAGTGGGAGCAGCGTCAATAAAGACCTTTCTTTCTTAGCGTAATGTGTGGGCCATTTTTCTTACAAGACTGCTGGGAATTAAGTCAAGTCCTCGGGCCACATTCTAAAACCAATTCTGGGTGAATGAAGGATTTGTAAACACTTGGTGTATTATACAGTCTGTACAAGGAAAGAGTTACCACTCCAGAATAGCATCTTTGCAAAGTTCTTTTTTAAACTAGGGAGCAAGGGGTGAAGTTCCACAAGAGCAGGTGAACTGTGAGGCTCAGTCACTGGAAACTGAAACAAGACACATGGATTACAGAGCACAGGCATGCAGGGTTCCTACAGGAGGCCCTGAATGGCACAAATGGTTAAATGCTTGGCTACTAGCCAAAAGGTTGGTAGTTTGAACCCACTCAGAGGCGCCTCGGAAGACAGGCCTGGCAATCTGCTTCTGAAAGGTGACAGCCTTGGAAACCCCACGGAGCAGTTCTATGTGGGGTCACATGTGTTGGAATCAACTCGATGTCAGCTAATGACAACCACAGGATTCCTGTCCAGAAGGTACTAGTAGTAGTTGAAGAAAGGGAAGGAAAGTGGTTCTCAAAGTGGGGTCTCCAGACCAGCAAAATCAGCATCACCTAGGAACTGGCTAGAAACTCCAATTCTTGGGCCTCTCCCCAGACCTCTTCAACCAGAAATTCTGGGGGGGGGGACCCAGCGGTGTGTTTTCACAAGATCCCCTGGTGACATGGTGCTTACCAATGTTGAGAACTTCAAATTCATCACATAGTTTTTCTTTCCGAAAGTGCTTTAGTGCTTAATGCTCTAAAGCATCCACTGTAGGCAATGCATTGTTTCCTCCCCAAAGGGAGCCCCTTTACTCTCTCATTGGCTAACAAAAAGGTTGGAGGTTGGAGTCCATGCAGAAATGCCTTGGAAGAAAGGCCTGGCAGTCTTCAGAAAACCAGCCATTGAAAGCCCCATGGAGCACAATTCTACCCTCACACACATGGGGGCACCATGAGTTAGAGGTGACTCGATGGCAACTGATTAACTGGTTGGTGGGAGTATGAGGTCTCTGGACTCTCAGGTCCTTTATCTAATTGACGAATATCGTCTTTATTGCCTGTTTATTTAAGTACACTCAGTATTTCATAACAGAGCGATAGGCCTGCAGCCAGGGTCTCTTTGCTGTCTGACTCAGGAAAAACAAGTGGTTCCTAACCCAGCACCTGTTCTCCTACAAGAACCTCTACACAGCACTGAACTGCGGACACCACAGGTGGTCCAGGTGCTGTCTCTTCCTCTCAGTTCCAGTCTCCCCTTCCAGGTGGTTCTAGGGTGAGGTAAAAAGGGTCCTTCTGTGTCGGGGAGTGGGAAACATACGAAAAAGTCTCTTTGGCTATAATACAAGATTGGAATATTTCTTATGCAGGTCCCATTATCCAAAAAATAGGGATATATTTCCCATCCTCTTTTCTATTGAACTATATCATAGGTCAAAATAGAGGAGACTACCCTCTCGTTTCCTACAATGCCAGCTCCTCCCCAGGCGTCCTCAAAATCACAGTCTGTACTGACATTCACCTCTGAAAAGCAGTCTTTTGCTTTCCAACTTTCTCTACAAAACCCCTCCAGGATTCAGGCCAGGAATCGCAAGGATAAGGAGCCCTAGTGGTGCAAACAGTTAAATGCTCGGCTGTTAACCAAAACCCTGTCAGTTTGAATCCATCCAGCAGCTCCATGGAAGAAAGACTTGGTGGTCTGCTCCTGTAAAGATTTAAAGAAAAAAAAAAAATCACTGCTGTCGAGTTGAATCTGACTCATAGCGACCCCTCCTTGGGTTTCCAAGGTGGTATCACTAGGGAAGTAGATTGCCCCATCTTCCTTCTGAGGAGTGGCTGGTGAGTTTGAACCGCCAGCCTTCTGGTTAGAAGGCTAGAAAAGCCTATGGGGGGAGTTCTACTCTGATGCAGGGTGTCTCTATGAGTCAGAGTCAACTAGGTGACACCTGACAACAACATCCCAAGGATGGAGTCCCTTGGGGACATAAAGACTTAAGCACTTGGCCGCTAACCAAAAGGTTGGAGGTTCAAGTCCACTGAGACACCTTGGAAGAAAGGCCTAGAGATCTGCTTCCAGAAGGTTATAGTCATGAAAACACTAGGGGGCTCAGTTCTACTCTGTAACACATGGGGTCGCCATGAGTCGGGATCGACTTGGTGGCAACTTTTTTTTTTTTTTAATCTCAAGGATACCATTTCCAAGTCCTGACTAGCTCCTCCACCATTCCCCCTGGCAGGGCTGACTGTGAGTTCCCAAGTTCAAGTTCCTAGCCACCAGCTTTGGTGGGAGGGAGGGGAGTGTGTGTCTGCTGGAACACTGTGGCCAACGGTTCAGCCACATCCTGTTGTGGTGATCTTCAGCAGAATGTCCTTTAAATATATCTTTGTAATCAGTTGGCTTTTAAATTACAGCTGTGTGAACAAGAACAGCACAAACTTATGATTAGCAATTTCCTCAGGGCAGAAAGTAGGATGAAATAGTTTCTGGCTAAGGTGCAAGTCTTCCAAAAATTGTGCTTTTAGTAAAAAGGAAAATAGAAAGCTGTCTTTTCCCCCAAGCCAAAGCAATGGTTCACGACCTTCTTCCTGAGTAGTAGCAGACTTGAAGTGGGAAAGAAAAGATATACTTGGGAAATTATGCCAGGAGCTGTCTGCCTGTTCAACTGTGGTCCATTGGGTCTTAAGTGGCTGAATTTTTGGCTCTAAATTGCCTGGTCATTCTTCCAAGGTGCCTCTAGGTGAACTTGAACTTCTGACTTTTTAGTTAGCAGTCAACTGCAGTAAACTTTTGCACCACCCAGGAACTCCCCTTCCACCCTTATAATGTTGTTGTTATGTCCCGGCCCACTGGAGCTAGAGGCTTTTCTTCACTCAGACAGCTGCTGGCTGTTGAGGCTGAGAAATCCCAAGGTTGACAAGTAAAAAGGCACAGTCCCGATGTTACCACACAGCAGGCAACTGACTTAAGTCCACTATAAGTCCCAAGGTTGGCAGAGCATAGCAGGCTGCTGAGCAATGACACGGCTACATGCAGGGTCCAAGCGTGCCATAGGCTAGAGACTATTCCCAAAGGCTTCTCCTTATATACAGGAAGCAGATCACATACCCAAAGGCAGCTACCCAGGTGCTTGTGGTAGATCCCACCATGGAGTTGATTGCCAGTCTCCTCATGGGGAATAACTACCACCAGCTGCCCAGCCACTCAACCAGGCCCAGCCAAGTTGACACACAAACTGAACCACCACAAGTCCCCTCAGCATATTTTTAGACTGTAAGCAGCGACACACATAAGAGCACAACAAGAGTAAAAGTCATTCTACTTTCAAGGTTTTGCAAGGGAGTCCAAACTGGGAGAGAACTGGGTGGGCTCCCCTAGAAAGGACACATCAGGTGGCTAGTTGTTACGTGCCATCAGGTTGACTTCAACTCACAGCAACTTCATACACGGCAGAACGAAACACTGCCCAGTCATGTGCCATCCTCACAGTTGTTGCTATGCTAGACCCCACTGTTAAAGCCACTGTGTCAATCCATCTGGCTGAGGGTCTTCCTCTTTTCCACTGAACCTCTACTTTTCTAAGCATGATGTCCTCCAGGGACTGATCCCTCTTGATAACACATCCAAAGTACGAGAAGCAAAGTCTTGCCATCCTCACTTCTAAGAGTATTCAGGATGTACTTCCTCCAAGACACATTTGTTCTTCTAGCAGTACATTCAGTATTCTTTGCCACCATCACAATTCAAATGCATCAATTCTTCTGTGGTCTTCCTTATTCATTATCCAGCTTTCACATGCATATGAGGAAATTGAAAAGACCATGGCTTGGGTCAGGCATACCTTAGTCTTCAAAGTGACATCTTAGCTCTTTAACACTTTAAAGAGGTCTCTTTCGTATATTTGCCCAGTGCAGTGTGTCATTTGATCTCCTGACTGCTACTTCCATGGGCATTGACTGTGGATCCAAGTAAAATGAAATCCCTGACAATTTCAATCTTTTCTTTATAATGATGTTACTTATATTCATTGTGAGGATTTTTGTTTTCTGTGTTGAGGTATAATCCATACTGAAGGCTGTTAGTCTTTGATCTTCATCATAAGTGCTTCAAGTCCTCTTCATTTTCATACTAAGACTGGTTAGATTTCTCAGTATTTCCTTCAAGGGGAAATAGCAGTTTCCTTCTTGCTCATCTTTACAAGGATGACCACCTAGCTGCAGTATAACAGGGCAGTGGTGGTTCAGTGGTAGAATTCTTGCCTTCCATGCAGGAGACCTGGGTTTGATTCCTGGCCAATACACTTCATGTGCAGCCACCACCTGTCTGTTGTTGGAGGCTTGTGTGTTGCTATGCTGCTGAACAAGTTTTAGTGGAGCTTCCAGACTATGATGGACTAGGAAGAAAGGCCTAGAGATTTACTAAGAAAATCAGCTAGTGAAAACCCTATGGATCACAGAGGTTTGATCCACAATTGATCACGGGGATGGCGCAGGACTGGACAGTGTTTTGTGCTGTTCTGTGTGGGTTTGCCACGAGTTTGGGACTGATTCCATGCCAGCCAACAGGCAGCAGCAGTATCACAAAAGTGTGGGAGACAACTGTTCTCATCGGAGTGTGGCAACTTACAGGAGAGGGCTCCATGGTGAATTTTTTGATGTCACATGGTGCCCCAGTGCCCCTGGGATGAGGGAGGGATTTAGTTGGCTAAGTCAAAATGGTGGCCAGACGAGATGTCAGTTTGACCTTCTCAACATTAAAATCTCAAAGTTCTACTGTTTCATTTCTGATGTCACAGGATGGACTCCAACCTGTGGCTTCTAACTTCCCAGGGCCAGAGTTCTAGGAAATTAACTGTCACCTCAAGGTTGAGTCTTCTCTCAACTTAGACTGGAAAATAAAACCAGCAGTCCCCACTCTAGGTGGCTTCATTTGGGAGACCCAGCCTTCTGCCACAAACCCTTACAGACTTGTGTCCAGCACCACAGGGAGAGCAGGCATTTTGTGCAATGAGCCAGAATTGAGATAAAAGCCTGCCAAGTGCCCAGTGTTAGTAGAACAAACAAGACCCGAGGTTAGAGAGCTCACTCATGATAACACAGCACTCACACTCCTCTTCAGCATGTAGCACAAGAGATCTGCAATGTGGCGCTGGGATCTAAGGACTCACTGGCTCATGCATCTAAAGGAGAAATCTCATTTCTGCCCCAGGCGGGAGAAAGGGAATTCCCAGGCCCACACACAGCCTGGGACATATCCTCTTTGCTCAGAAAGCACCTCTTGTCTTATTATTAAGGTGCAGAATATTCCTGGCCCCATTCTTCTTCAAAAGCACACATTTCTGCTTTTATTTATTCATGGGATCATCTCATGTCTGCAACTTGGGCTGCCTGGTTCCTGGAATCACAATGTAGCCCAAATCCCAGAGCTGGCAGATCTGTCCTGGGAGGGAAAAGACCTCTCGTGGCTCCAGGTGACCTCACTTTTGCAGTTCATAGGAGAAGCTGGCCTGGGCCCCAGAACCCCTGGCTGAGGGTTGGCTGCCCACCACCTTGTTCCAGATCGCTAATACTCCTTTTCAGGGCTCCTCCAGGTACTTCTCCGATATGATGGAGCTTGAGCTTATGATGATGTATTTTTAGGAAAGAATGTCAGGAACATGGCCAATATGCATTTTATGGCCTCTTCCTGAGTATTTAAATATTAAAATATATTAATGTATTTAACTAAATAGGCAAAAGCAAAAGAGTTTTAAGAAAAGCCTCAGTGGTATTTCTCTACAGCCTGCGCTAAAATTCACCCTCAACAAGGATGCCGAGACAACTAGCTTACACCTTGCCTGCTAAGCTTCTTCATTTTAAAGAGATGGCTCCATTCCCTTTATTTTTTACTGTGGTAAATATTTATATGTAGAGGGCATTGGTGGCTCAGTGGTAGAATTCTCACCTTCCACATGGGAAACCTGGGTTCAATTCCCAGCCACTGCCCCTCTATCAGTGTAGCCTTGTGTGTGTTGCTATGATGGCAGTGGACCTTCCAGACTACCAGAAACTAGGAGTAAAGGTCTGGCAATCTACTTCCAAAAAATCAGGCAATGAATACCTTATGGATTCCAATGGTTCCATTCCATTGTGTATGGTTTGGCCATGTGCTGGGGAACAACTCAACAGCAAGTAACAACAAATATATACATAATGAAACATTTGCTATTTCAACAATATTCACATGTACACTTTAGTAAGGGAGTGTGTCAGGGTTGTATCCTTTCATCATACTTGCTCAATCTGCATGCTGAGCAAATAATCCAAGAAGCTGGACTATATGAAGACGAATGCGGCATCAGGATTGGAGGAGCATTCATTAACAACCTGCAATAGGCAGATGACGACAGGTTGTTTGCTGACAGTAAAGATGACTTGATGTACTT
>NW_006922156.1:733605-746165 GCF_000298275.1 Orycteropus afer afer | reverse complement strand
AAAAAAAAAAAGAAATCAGATACCATATTGCAATGGGCAAATCTACTGCAAAAGACTGCTTTAAAGTGAAGAGCAAAGATGCCTCTGAAGACTAAGGTGTGCCTAACCCAAGCCATGGTGTTTTCAATAGCTTCATATGCCTGTGAAAGCTGGACAATGAATAAGGACGACTGAAGAAGAATTGATGCTTTTGAGTTGTGGTGTTGGCAAAGAATACTGAAAACACCATGGACTGCCAGAAGAATGAACAAATCTGTCCGAAGTGCAGCCAGAATTCTCCTTGGGGAACGGCTAGACTTTATCTTGCCTCCTTTGGTCATGTTGTCAGAAGGGACCACTCCTTGGAGAAGGATATCATGCTTGGTAAAGTAGAAGGTCAGCAAAAAAGGGAAAGGCCCTCAACAAGATGGATTGACACAGTGGCTATAACGATGGGCTCAGGTATAGCAAGGACTGTGAGGCTGGCACAGGACTGGGCAGTGTTTTATTCTGTTGTACACAGGGTCGACCCAACGGCACCTAACAACTAACCTCACCACACATCAGTGGCTTTACATTCATTATGTTGTTCAACCATCACCCTTATCTGTTCCTAAAATTTTCCATCATTCCTTTATTTTTTTTTTTTACAAGACTTCAAAATAGCTACTGAGATCAAGGGTCTGTCTGCTTCACCTCTTCCTTCTCAACACTGTAGGTTTCAAACCATCACCCAGCAGTGGTGCCTAAAATTTGAATCAAGGACTTGTGTTGATTGAGAAGCGTCCTCAGGGAACCTGAGGAGCTCTTTTCCTAGCAAAGTCCTAAATTCCAGCCCCATGTCACGCCATCTGAGTAACAAGTAATGCAGTGGCAAGCAGGGAATGTTCTCTGAAGACGCCACCCACGCCAGCACCTGAGAGCAGGAGACTGCTCCTGCTTGCCACCACCGTCCATCCATCTGCATTTGTTGCCGCCGCTGCAAGTCAATGGGATCGGGGCAGCCTGCTGTCAGAGATGAAGCAGGGCTCCAGGGAAAAGAGCTTAATGAAATTTTATTTTGAAAATATGGCAAGAGTCTAAGGCACTTCAAACGTTTAAATACATATAGGATCAAGGTACCTGTGACCAGGTAGTAAGGCATCCATAAATACAAAGAGCTCTGCTAAGTGTCCCCAGAGGCAGATATGAGCCAGTTCCTCCAACACAACTCAGCCTGGATCCCTGAAACAGGTGGGGTTGTGCACTTATTCATAAAAATATGCTCGTGTTACATGTAGATTTTCGTGTCTTTAGTTACTATGGAAAATAAAGTGAAAATCTTGTGTCACCTTTCTGTAGATGCCTTTCAGATAAAATGTCCTATTATATACATCCACCCAGAGCAAACCAACTGCCCAGAGCTCCTTTCGAGAGTTTTATACTTTTTGAGGGTTCCGGCTTCTCTTTTAAACCAGACACCCACCAGCCGGGGCCAAAGTTGCCAATGATCAAAGTCATCTCAACTTTCTTTCTTTCAAATGTAAAGATAAAAGAAGAATCCTTCTAGTATGGAGTTTTGGAAGAGATTTCCAATGGCTCCTCATTTAGTAAATATAAATATTGGTGGAAGAGGCCAAGATCCCAATGGCAAAGCAAACCCAGCACTTGTCAGGGTGCTTAGGGGTGGGGAGGGTAAACCAGTTGCCCAGTCAGGTCAGGTTAGGATTCCCTACACCAGTACATAACGGAGCAGGGACTCAACCGCAATAGAGACTTGAGTTAAAGTGTATCCCGCACAGATGGGAGTGGGCCTGACGGGGGTGGTGGGTGCCCCATTTGGCCAGCTCCTGTGGCCCGTGGCTTTCTGTGTTCTGTTTGCTGTTGAGCACTGGTCCAAGACATATATGTTCAGAATGTGTCACTGCAAACAGGAACACTGAGTGGCTTGATGGTGGCACGTCCATGGAGGGCAATGTGCATGCAATCAGTCAAAGGAGCCTCGGTGGGTGGGGCCAGGAGACGTCTTCCTTCCAAGCCGAGGGGTGCCCTAGAGTCCAAGGAAAGAGAAAAATGAGTCTGGGGTGCCCTAGAGTCCAAGGAAGGAGAAAAATGAGTGGTTAATAAGTGACCTCAGAGGCCCTGGATGGTCCAAGTGGTTAACGTGTTCAGCTGCTAATCAAAAGGTTGAAGGTTCAAGGTCATCCAGAGATGCCTCAGAAGAAAAGTCTGGCAATTTATCAATAAACCATCCACTGAAAACACTATGAGCCAGTGATAAATCCCCAAACCACTGCCCTGATCTAATCTTTAAACCTTAAATCAAAGATGTCCCCTGAAGTCCTCTCAAAACCAAACAGCAGTTGAGCTTAACTAGTAAAGAATGTCTGCCTTGAGCAGACTGGGACAGTTTAGCAGGGAATAAAAATCTCCATGCTAAGGATAAGCTCTTTTAAGGTCTATCCATATGGAACCAAACTGACAAAAGCAACTCATAAGATAGAAAGGAAACTTAGAGGGCAGTAAGTTTATGTTCATGGAAGAGAAACAACTCAGAAAAGAAGGGTGAGAATGGTTGCACAACTTGAAGAATGAATGTCATCAATGGCACTGAACTGTACATGGAGAAACTGCTAGGTTGGTGTATGTTCTGCTGTGAATATTCTCAATGACAGCAGAAGGCAAAATTAATTAAAACAATAAAATGTGCAGGAAAAAACCCAAAGAAACCCCAAAACACATTTTATATCACTGTCAGTACTCTACCACCCTCCATCTGAAACAAGTTTCACTGAAAAATGCTTTGTGTTAAGTGCGGTGCTATCTGATCATTTATATCGTTTGTTTTTTGAAAGTGCTAGTAACTAACCATTAAACTGATTTTGATTAAGAGAGAAAGAAAGAAAACCCTATGGAGCAGTTCTACACATATGGGATTACCATGAGTCGGAATCAACTTCCACAGCTGCTCTGGCCATGCAGTCTTGGGGAGGTGTGTCCTGTGTGACATAGGAGAGCTCTGGGAGTATGGGCCAGCAGCAGTAGACTGGCAGTGCCCACCCCATGGTTCTGGGGAGTCACGTTCCCGGTAAGAGCGAGTATTCAGATGTGAGCCTGTGATGACACATTCTTAGGAAAAACTGCCAGGGACTTGGTGATACATATTCCCTGCCCTCTTTCCTCACTCAATAATGGTCAAACCACAACAATGATGAAGAGGTGTTTCAAGAAGGGCCTCAGTGATCGTCCTCTACTGCACCTGGCTCTCCCCACACAGGCTGGCCCCCAGCAACGGTGCCAAATCACCTAGCTTACATTTTGCCTGCCATGCTGCTTCATTTAAAGATATGCTTCCACCCTTTTCTTTTTTCAAATTGTGGTAAAAATATATGTCACAAAACACAGAGCCAGAGCCAGCTAAACAGTCATCTGTTAACTGGAAGGTTGAAGGTTTATGTCCACACAGAGGCTACCCACTCTATGCTTTGGTGGAAATGCAAGGAACATGGCAAGATGGAATCACATACTCAGGGTGCCCACTGGGACAGTTTAGCAGGGAATAAAAATCTCCATGCTAAGGACAAGCAGGGCTGACCCTTAACACCCTGGCCTTTGGGTAGGCAAGCAGCCAGACTAAAAATTCCATTTTCAATACCCTCATAAAGCCCATGCCTCCTGTCAGTTCTCTATGGAAGGGGGCCCGCCTGTCTGGTGGACTTTAACCTATTTACAGGCCAAACACATGACACTGACCGGAGACTGGGCTTTTGCGAAGTTCACGTGGGCATAGAGGAGAACTGCGATGTCCTTGTGTCCAGCTTCCAGGGCTATGGAAAGTGCTGTGCTGCCATCCTGAAGGTGGAAAGAAAAAGCCAAGGTAGGTTTCTGAGACTTCCAGACAGCCCAAGGGTAAACAAAACCAATCCTCTCCAGCAGCAGATCAGGTTTCACATGTCCATCTAACCAGCTGTTCAGTTCTTAGGGAACTCTGTGGATCTCTAAGTGCTAGGTGGAGTCCCTGGGTGGTGACAGTGGTTAAAGTGCTCAGCTGCCAACTTGAAGACTGGAGGTCTGAGTTCACTTAGAGTTGCATCAAAAGAAGGACCTGGTGATCTACTTTCAAAAAGTCCTCCACTGAAAGCCTTGTGGAGCACTGTTCTACTCTGACACATGTGAGGTCACTGTGAGTTAGAAATGACTCCATGGCAGCTGTCTTGGTTTTTCCCCTTTGGTCATTAGCAGCAGGAAACAGTCTGTGTAGTTTGAATCTTGGGGTTCTTCCCTCCCACACTGAATTCTGGGAGCTGCTTTTCTTTGGAAATAAGCAGGGTGTACCCCTATTCTTTTAAGGATAAAGAAGACAATTAGCTAAGGTTGCCTGGAGTTCTGGAAGTTACTGTGGCTCCTTATGACTATACCTAGGAGCCCTGGTGGCACAGTAAGTGTTGGCTGTTAACTGAACAGTCAGCGGTTTGAATTCACTAGCCACTCCGTAGGAGAAAGATGAGGTAGTCTGCTTCCATAAAGATTGCAGCCTGGAAAACCCCAGGTGGCAGTTCTACTCTGTCCTAAAAGTTCAGGATGTGTCGGAATTGACTCGATGGCAATGTGTATGACTTTATCTATGAGTTGTTCTTTGATGAGGGAGAGTAGAAATAAAAAGCAGCAAACTACAAACAAACCACACCTCTCACACACACTGTCCTTGGAGAAAGGTGAAGCTGGAGTTCTACCTCCCCTCAGGGGGCAGTGAAGGGAATGGGTACAGACAAACCTGTGTTGCCTGCATGGGGGAGCAGAAACTGTGGAAGCTGCTGAGCCCTCTAAGCCAGCAGGAGCTGCCACTGGGCTGCTCTTCCTGTTGGTCTGGGCTCCCTGGGATATGAAGTTTAGTGCACAGGAGCATGCCTTCTAACTTTGTGGTGTTATGAGCTAAAGGAAGCCTTGGTTCAAGCCTGTGCTCTACAGACACAAGCTTGGAGAAACACACCAACTCAGCCCAGCCCCATGGCCTCTGAACACTTCATTTACTGCCCGAATGCTAGTTCCTGAGCCTTCCTGCCATCACCCTGGGCCGGGAACCACCCAGAAGTATCCCCTTTCCTTGGAATGTTTCCCAGTCAAAGGGGCTATCTAGGAAAGGTATGTGTGTGGCCTGGGAACTGGGAGGAGGCATAAGTGATGACAATGTGATGTGTGTGTCAGAACAGACTGAGTGGGGAAACATGCTTAAAGGAAGCCAGGCTGACTGGATTCCCTAGCTTATGAGACATCCCAAGTTATTCTCTTGAATGGGCCACCATGGGGCACCTCCTTTCATTTAATTGGGTGGGAAAGTGCTTAGCTGTAATACTAACGGGCTCCAGTCACATATGGGCCCCACTTCTAGGGAAGAATAATGTAGATACCTCAAGAGACGGAGACCTGGGCCTCACTTCTTAGTGCACTACTCAGAGGTTGCCTGCTGGAAACTGGATTCTGCATGGTAAATCTGTTTACCTCCTTTTAGTCTGTTGGTTCCTGTTTATGGCCATCAAATGTCCTTCTTCATTTTATGGATTTTTTGGGGAGACTTATTTATGTTTCTGCCATTGGCTTAGCTAATGTGCACATGACAACCCTGGGTGTCACTCATTATACTCATTACAGCTGTTTGTTGAAAGGTTGGGGGTTTGAGTCCACCCAGAGTGCTTCAGAAGAAAGGCCTGGTGATCTCCTTCTGAAAAATCAGCCACAGAAAACCTTACAGAGAACAGTCCTACCTGGAAAGTATTCGTTTGCACACAGCAGGTACAATGCACATTTTACTTTATAGGCACATAAAGCTTTCAACATTATTAGTGTGCACACAATAGGCACTGTGCCAAGCTGGACAGTGAATGGGGGTGGCCTAGATGACACCACAAATGCACGAGGAGAACAGGTGACAGAAGTCATAGGGCTCCCCTTCCTGTGCTCCTCCCATGGAGGCCCCCCTGGTGATGGCTTACATTGTCCTCCAGGTGGCCATTGCAGCCAGGCTGGGCCAACAGCAGCTTCACGATCTCCACGTGCCCGTGCTCGCTGGCGCACATCAGGGCGGTGGAGCCCTCGTCATCCTGGATGTTGACATCGGCTCCGCAGGCCAGCAGGCCCTTCACCATGTCTATGCGCCCATGACTGACCGCCAGCATGAGAGCAGTCTGTCCTGCCTATGCAGAGAAATGACAGTGACATCAAAGAACACAGAGAGGCCTGGCAGGGCTGGGTGTGTGCTGGGGGAGGGGAGGAGAGGAGGGGACATGGAATTACGTGTAAAGGCAGTGGAGCAATTTGCAAAAGAACAGTGGTGGTGGCCACACAGCATGATGGATATAATCAATGTCATTGAGCTGTGTGTGTAAAAATTACCAAGTTGGGAACGTTTTGTTACATATATTTTTACCACAATAAGAAAACAAACAAAAATCAAGTCTGTTTGCTGCCCACTGCTCAGACACACGCCGGCTGACCTGGCTGGCTTTGGCGTTCACGTCCCCACAGGCGAAGAGTTCTTCCACGACTCTCATGTCCTTCTCAGCCTCCACGGCAGCCAGTGCTGCAAGCATGATGGGGGTGTACCCCGCCTTGTTCTGGTGGTCCACGTTACACACATCTGCAAAGAAACACGGCGAGACTTTGACTCTCGTATTTTAGTCATAGTATCAGGAGGGCTCAGTCCCTGGGGAGGGATTTCATGGTTGGTAGAGGGTCGGTGACAAAAGGGAAGACCCTCAATGAGATGCACTGGCACAGCAGCTGCAACAATGGGCTCAAACATGGCAACAGTTGTGAAGGTGGCACAGGGACTGGGCAGTGTTTTCTGGTGTTGTCCACAAGGTTGCTGTGAATCACAGCTGACCCAACGGCACCTGCCAATAGAAGAAGCCCCCTACTAGTGGCAGCAGTTGTGGGTGTGAACATGAGGTACGGCGTCTAGAAGAGCCCAGTGACGTGTAAAAATCAGAGAGATTCGGATGGAAATGGGAGAGGTGGGAATTTTTTTTCTTTTTTCCCTATTTCTTCAAACCTGAAGCAACAGAAGCCTGTTTGGGGTGAGGAGGAAATTTTGGAAGTAAATAGTAGTGATAAGTGCACAATGCTATTGAATGTAATCAAAGCCACTGATCAGTACACTTAAAAAAGGCTGACACAGCAGATTTTAAGTTCAAGGAGCCCTGATGGCACGGCAGTTCACTCATCTGCTAACCGAAAATGGTGGTTTGAAGCCCCCAGCTGCCCTATGGAAGAAAGATGTGGCAGTGTGCTTCTGTAAAAAGGACAGCCTTGGAAATTCCATGGGGCAGTTCCCTATCCTACAGGGTCACAATGAGTCAGAATCAACTCAATGACAATGGGTATGAGTATATTTTACTGCACATGATAAAACAAAACAAAACAAGTGTGATTTGGAGAGTTTATCCCAACTTTCCCATTGGGCAGTTCCATTTAAACAGAACGCCTCCAGGTACCCTTCCATGGACCACTCCCTCACTGCACATTTAATACATCCATTGGCTATATTCTGGGATGGCAAGTCCCGTTTTGAGACAAAAGTTTCCACTCTTCTTGTTACATAGCTCGACAGAGGTGAGTTCTATGCTAAGTTCCTAGTAACATAGCATATTGTGGAGGGAATGGTGGTAATTCTACCAAAACCTGTTATGGTGGCTTTGCTCTACCCCCACCTTGACTAACCTCGCAACTATGCAAAGCAATCACAGAGCAAGGACGACATGAGTGGCCCAAACACCTGAGACCTGTGTCTCTGCCCCTGTGAGCTGTCAGCCCCTCCTGTGTGATTCCACTCAGGAGGGTACATGAGTCAAGTTCACCAACAGGGATACCTTGCCCCAAAGCAGCTGAACTGCAGTGTGAAGATCCCCAAACCCTGATCTCCACGCCAACCCAGTTCTGTTGAAGTGTCAGCCTCCCACCATGACTGAGAACCCACTTTGCAATGCAGCTGTACAATGGCCACGAAAAGACTTTGATGTGGTCTGCTCCCTGCAGAGATTGACTGAGGCCAGGCCCCGCCTCAAACAGAGGACAGCTGGTAACACAGGACCCAGGCTAGCAACCCAAAAGAGGACACGTGGGGCAGATTCAGGGAAAAGCCACACCGCTCTCAGTGCACAAGCTGGCAACCCATTTGGCTTCAGTCAACTACGTTAGAGAAGCCAGTCCTAGTTTTACCAGATACCCTGATTTTATAACAGTAGCCAGAAATCTGGATTCTTGTAAGACTGTTTCAATTCTCAATATTGGCAATTTATTTTATTTTATTTTTAACACACACACACACACACACACACACACAGACTTCAAGATGGATCAACTGGCTTCTTTGGGTGAATCCCAACCCAAGGGCAGCTGAGCAGGAACTTGGTGGCCACGTACCTGCGTCCAAGAGCAGCTTCACTATCTCGAAGTTGGAGTGTGACACGCTGTAGTGCAGGGCTGTGTTGCCGTTGCCATCGGCCATGTTGATGATGTGACGGAGGACGTCAGGGGAGATGGCCTCGAAGGCGGCGATGTAGTCCCCCACCATGGCTGGCACAGCTGACTTCTGACTGGATATGCGGAACCACTCATGCTGGAGGGTGTTCAGACAGAAGCGCTGCCAAAAACAACACCGCACCATCAGCCATCTATATATAGACTCCTTACAGCTCAAGGAGCCAGGCCTTGTATAGTCAAAATATCTGCAGTTAGAATTTGCTTTCAGAACAATGAATGAAACCCAGGACCCTCAGAGAAGCTGAGACAGCCCATCTGTCTTAAACTACATGTACTTTGTGTTGCTGGGGCCCACTGAGTCAGTTCTGACTGACAGTGACACAGAACTGCCCCATAGGTTTCCTAGGCTATAATCTCTATGGGAGCAGACTGCCACATCTTTCTCTCACAGAGCTGCCAGATGAGTTTGAACTGCCGACCTTTCAGTTTGAGTGATTAACTACTGTGCCACCAGGACTCCTTTCGTTCTGTTAACATGAGAATAAAATCAGCAATTCTGACTCAGAGAGACCCTATAGGACAGAGAAGAACTGCCCCATAGGGTTTCCTAGGCTGTAATGTTTACAGGTGCCACTGACAGGTTTTTCTTTTGTGGAGCTGTTGGTGGATTTGCAGTGCTGACCCTTTGGTTAGCAGCTGAGTGCTTACCGAATGCACCATCAAGGCTCCTTTCTCTTAACATGAAAATAAAACCAAACCTGTTGCTGTCAAGTCAATTCTGACTCATAGCAAGCCCACATGCCAGAGCAGAACTGCTCCACAGACTGTAATCTTTACTGGAGCAGATTACCAGGTCTTTCTTCCACTGAACTGCTGATGGTTTTGAAGTGTCAACCTTTCGGTTAGTACCTGAGCATTTAACCACTGCGCCAGCAGGGCTCCTAACTGAACTTGAGCAGCAGCAACTCCAGGTCAGCAAGGATGGAGTAACAGTAACCATGTACCGTGGAGCCGACTGACTCATGGTGACTCCAGGCAGGTCAGAGTAGAACTGTCCTCTGTAGGACTATCCACGGCTGATTTTTCAGAACCCAGTTGCCAGGAATTTCTTCTGAGGCACCTCTGGATGGACTCGAACTGCCAACCTTTTGGTTAGCAGCCAAGCATGTTAACCCTTTGCATCACCCAGGGACTACACACGTATATTCTAACTTCTTCAAAAGAGACATGAAGTAAAAGTTAAGGAAATGTTTATATATTGGAGGACATTTTCTTTGTTGGTTACCAGGGGTGGGAGGGAAGGGGAGGGAATGCTGTTAGATAGATAGAGATAAATATTGATTTGGGTGAAGAGAAGGGCAATGTACCAAATGTGAGTGACCAATATGGCAGCATTGAGGATGAGAAAGACAGAGAGAGTTACATGGGCAGTACAAACAACAAATATGAACCCCTTTGTAAATACAATACTGAGTTGTTAATGAAAGCAAACATGGGTATAGGGACGGATAGATGGGTGAACAAGCTAAACAATTATGTATGTCTAAATGGAGAGTGTATCCAAGATCATATACAGGGTTGGCAGACAATGGGCCTCTCGAAGAGTATGAAGGGATGGACACTGGGAGGAGGTAACTATGGGGAGGAAGTGGGAGGAGAGCTGCTGCATTGTAAATTTTGGTCAATGACATGAGACAAAGTATATGTGAACTGCTGTATGAAAAGTGCATTTACTCTGTAAATCTTCACCCAAATCCTAATAAAAAAAAAATAAAAAAAAAGAGTTGAAAAGCCAAAAAAAAAAGAGACATGAAGTGCTGTGTAAGGGTGACAGGGCTGGAGTCAAGACCACCTAGGTTCAAATTCTGGCTCTGCTACTTAGGAGCTGTATGACTCCAGGGAAATTGCTTATTCTGTGTCTCAGTTTCCTCATCTATATAATCAAAGCAAACCAAAACCACTACCATCGAGTGGATTCTGACTCATAGCTAGCCTTTAAGAGAGGGTCTTATTGTTAACCAAAAGGTCAGCAGTTTGAACCCACCAGCCAGCCACTTGATGTAAGAAAGATGTGTCAGTGTGCTTCTGTAAAGATTACAGCTTTGGAAACCCTATGGGGCAGTTCTACTCTGTCCCATAGGGTCTCCAGGAGTCAGAACTGACCTGATAGCAATAGATGTGGGTTTACATTGTTGCGTGTCCATCTCCTTACCTTCCTGTTAGTACTCAATGGGAAAGGTCTTGGACAGGAAAGAACTTATCTCCTTTTTTCTCTGGCTCACTCTTACAAAGGTTTCTCTGGCTATGGAGCCATCACACGGAGGGAAGGGAAATGACATCCTCGGGTCTCCTAACTCTGCTGGTTTTGCTGTTGCTGTCGAGTTGACTCCGACGACCCCACGTGTGCAGAAAAGAACTGCTCCAAAGGGTTTTCAAGACCATGACCGTTTAAGAGCAGACTGTCAAGCCTTTCTTCCAAGGCACTTTGGAGTGGTCCGAAATGCCCTTGGGTTAGCAGTTGAGTGAACCACCCAGGGACTCTCTGTAACTACTAAATAATTGGTATCTGATATGGTTACATGGCTGTGGCACTGTGCTCACTCATGTCTATAATCTTTTTTATATAAGCCAATCTATTACTTGACTGAAAGGTTACCTTCAGAAACAGCTTCAATTCTCAAGTTCAGAGAGTATCTTAGGGTGACAGTTTCAGGGGTTCCTCTAGTCTCTCTTAGTACAGTAGGTCTTGGCTCTTCTAGGAATTTGAGTTTTACATTTTTTTCCCGTTTTATCTGGGACTTTCTGCTGTGTACCTTGTCAGAACAGATGATAGTGGTAGCTGGGCACCATTTATTTCTTCTGGTCTCAGGTTAGAAAAGGCTCTGGTTTGTGTGGGCTACCAGTCAAGTGGACTAGTTTTTTCTATGAGCCCTTGATTTCATTTTCTTTTGCTCCATACAAGTAGAAACCAATAGTTGTATCTTACTAGATAGCTACTTGCAAGCTTTTAAGGCCCCACATGTTTCTGACCAAACTAGGATGTAGAATTATTACCTAGGTCAACTATGTTATTTTGCCAATTGACTAAGCTGTCCTCTAAGACTAGGGTCCCAAGCCTTCTAACCAAGTAAACTAATCCCATGAGTTGTCTGGACATGTCTAGGAAGCCTCCATAACTATGCCTCTGTGAGGTTTGTTATGTATGTGGATATACATGCAGTATACACAAAGCTGTATATACACATGCCTACAGATACTCCCATATATGCATGTGCATTTACTCATATATGCCTTTCTGTAGTTATACACATCCCTATCTACCTATGTAACCATACACATATTTCTTGGTTTTTACTGTTGTTGCAAATTGTATATGTTATAGCATTTACCAAAATTGTCCCTTTGCCCCACATACTTCTTAGTGTCTTTATTTACTATGGGTAAATCATACTGACTCCAACCCAATTGGGGACTGCCTTTCCCATCACCAAAATTACTAAGTAGCTATTATCTAGAAAGTTGACTCCTCTTCCATCTCTATCTCATCCCTGGTAATCATCAACAAAGTTTGCTTTCTGTGTGTCTATTCTTGACTTTTTATAACAGTGGGACCACACAGTATTTGTCTTTTTGCAGCTGGCTTTTTCACTCAGCATAATCTCCTCCAGATTCATCCATGTTATGTTTCACAGACTTCTGTATTTTTCATGGTTGTGTAGTATCCTGTTGTACATGGGTACCACAGTTTGTTTCTCCATTCATCCGCTGATGGGCACTGAGGCTGTTTCCGTCTTTTTGCTATCGTGAATAATGTTGCAGTGAACATAGGTACACAGATGTTCATTTGCATTCATGTCATTGCTGTTATATCCTAGGATATATACCTAGGAATGGGATTGCTGGATTATAAGGTACTTCTGTTTCTAGCTTTTGAGGAAGCACCATACTACTTTCCATAGTGGTTGTACCATTTTACCATCCCACCATATAGAAGATCAATCTATATGCTGAGCAAATAATCCGAGAAGCCGGACTATATGAAGAAAAACGTGGTATCAGGATTGGAGGAAGAATCATTAACAACCTGAGATATGCAGACGATACAACTTTGCTTGCTGAAAGTG
>NW_006922156.1:670027-732310 GCF_000298275.1 Orycteropus afer afer | reverse complement strand
CCCCATCTTCCTTCCAAGGAGTGGCTGGTGGGTTTGAACTGCCAGCCTTCTGGTTAGCAGTCAAGTGCCTTAGGCACTATGCTACCAGAGCTCTGTAAAGATTACATCCTTGAAAACCCTATGGGACAGTTCTACTCTGTCCTACAAGGTCGCTATGAGTTGGAATCGACTTGCTGGGAGGGGGTTTGGTTTTGAGTTTTTAATCACTAATGATCGTGAGCATCTTTTCACGTATCTTTTGGCTGCCTGAGTGTCATCTTTGGTGAACTGTGTGTTATATCCTTTGCTCATTTTTTAATTGGATTGTTGATCTTTTTGTCAATTTGTTGAAGTTTTCTATGCAATTTAGAGATTAGATTCTTCCCAGATATGTTCCTGCCAAAGATTATTTTTACCAATGTGTAGGTTCCCCCTGTACTCTCTTGATGAGAGTTAAGCATTGAATTTTTAGGAGGTCCTATTTATCTAACTTATTGCCTGCCATTCATACATTTTTAGTTTTGTTTGATAGGCTACTTATGCCAAAAATTTGGTCCTCTATGTTTTGACCCTATGTTAGCTTCCAGGAACTTTATAGTTTTACCTTTAACATTTTAATCTTTGATCCATTTTGAGTTATTTTTATGCATGGTGGGAGGTATGGATCTTGACTTATTTTTTTCTACATGTAGATAGCCACTTTTGCCAGCACCTTTTGTTAAAGAGATTGTTTCTTCCCCCACTGAATGGACCTTGAGCTTTTCTCAAAGATCAGCTGCCTGTAGTTGCTGTATGGTGCCGTCAAGTTGGCTCCAACTCAGTGACCCTATGTATGATAGAACGAAACGCTGCCTGGTCTATGCCAGCCCCATAATCCTTGCTATACCTGAGCCCATAGTTGCGGTCACTGTGTCAATCCATTTCATTGAAGTCTTCCTCTTTTGTGTTGACTCTCCACTTTGTCTAGCAAAGTAGGACCAACCAACCAGTTTCCTTATACTCCTCATGCTGACAAATTTGCAGGGAAGTATCAAACATATGATAACCAGAATCTCACTTATCAAAAATATTTGATTGGAAAGAAAAAAAAAAAGACCAAACTCACTACCATCGAGTCAGATCCAACTCATAGTGACCCTTCCTTGGGTTTCGGAGGCAGTATCACTAAGGAAGTAGATTGCCCAATCTTCCTTCTAAGGAGTGGCTGGTTGGTTTGAACTGCCAGCCTTCTGGTTAGCAGTCAAATGCTTTAGGCACTACACCACCAGAGCTCCCACTTGATCTACTGCTGGTGCTATTTTATGTTTTAATGTTGCCATCTCACACCTTGGATTAGCAGGGCCCTCAGTACTAACAGAGGCAGAGTCACCAGTGCCTTTATGATTAATCAAATTGGAGAACCAAAACAGAATCAGTGAGAACCAATTTAGGAAGCCCATCCTTATGATTTTGTCTCTCTAGGCAAGGCAGGGAGGAAGGGGGCAATGTGCTCCCCTAGTCTCCGGCATGGGTGCTGGGGCATTCCCTGTAGACCAAATGTGAGGAGGGCTCTGTCCAGGGTCTGAGTAGGTGGGAGATCTCTAGGCACCATGCCAAGGATCCTCCACTCTGCCCAAGTGCTCAGGGCCAGCTGCTGGTGAATACCTCTGCTCCTGTTGTCTGGCTCCTTCTTTGCTTTATGGCTGCCTGGTTCTCTGGGGCCCTGGCCGCCCTCCTGCACTTTCCCTTCTTGGATTCAGTTCATGTTCTGTTCACTTTGCTTCGTCCTGGCTTGTCCGCACCATATTTCTGTCTCCTACTGGGGATTCTGTGACGTTGCCTTCCTGTGTTCTTCACCCGGGAACACTGCTTGTTTTGTCTCAAGATGGCCATGCTGTACTGGGCCAGCTGGCAGGGTATCTACAGTCTGTAAGACCATCATTCACTGTTTTCATGAAGTCTCTCCTTACCTTTGGTGTTTGATCAAATTCTCTACCTTTCATTTGCAGTTCTGGGTCCTTAGACTGTCATCTGTATCTGTTTGACTTGGTCTCTTGGTTCTTCGCTGTAGGCGGATGGCGTGGTGTATGTTGCTAACCTGCCATCTTGGGCCATCCTCTCTACTACTTCTTCTTTAAATACTTTTTCATTGAATTAAAACGTGATCCATAAAGATGTACTGATCACTGAGTGAGCCCATGCAAGGCCATCTGGGGAGCACAGAAATGTAAAGTTCTCCCTGGAGACCATATAACCTCTTATGAAAAGAAAGGAAAAAGATACTGTATGTTATGGGTATGCAACCTGCGTCCTAAAACACTCGTCCTGCATTCATCAACACTCAAGTTAAATGTGAAGAGCAAAACTAACCCTGCAGGGACGTCTCACGGTTTTACTGTCTGTGACCAAATGACAGTCCAACAATGGGTTTGCATAGAAGAATTGCAACTTGCAGTTCTGTGCTTCCCCTAGACCAGGCATTTTATTCAGTACTTCCTTCTGTATCTTCACTGCCATGTTCTTTCTCAGCACACTAATTGAGTGTCATGGCTCAGCTTTGATGAATTTAACTTTCTTCACTAATGTAAATAAATATGAGACAAGACCATAAGTTGAAAAAAAAAAAAAGATGGTATGTAATAGGGCAATATGATTGTGTTTGAGTTTAGGGGTATAAAGTTCTTGGGTGGTACAAATGGTTAAGCACTTGGCTATTAACTGAAAGGTTAGTGGCTCAAATATCCCCAGAGGTGCCTCAGAAGAAAGGGCTGGCAATCTACTTCCAAAAACTCAGCCAATGAAAACCCTATGGAACACAGTCTGCTCTGATACACCTGAGGTCATCATGAGCTGGACTTAACTCAACAGCGATATTTTTTTTGCCCCAGTAAGTTGGGATAAACAAGAACATGGGCCAGTAGTCGTGGTGGTACTTATAATCTAGTCCCAGGAATAACTAGTAGCTGTCACTCTAGACAAGACATGTCATCTTAAGGGCCTCAGTTAAAGCAGGCTAGATTGGAATAGAGCAGCCCCCAGGAACACACAGTCACACACGTTTGCCCACACCTGGGACCAGCAAGCCAGGAAGCCATCATCTTCAGACTGGATGTGACATCCAAGAGGAAAACTAACTGTTTTTCCAGGGTTAGATAATTCCTGAATCCCTTCCAGTCCTAATCTCCTTAGTTTCGTAACTACAATCCTCTGAGCCTCATAAATCAGCTTTTCCATCCACCGAGGACTCAATTTATTCAGCATGAAATGTCAGTCCATTAAATCTACTATTAACATATGAAGATTCAAATGCATGATTCTATCTAAAGCACTATGAGTGGCTACATTTCCTCAATGCACCAAAGACAGAGACGTCAGCTAGAGGGCTTGTGTAGCCTAAAAGGGAAGCTGTATTTCCTAACTTGACCTGCACACAAGAGCAGTAAACTTAGCAGTGGTGCCAGATGAACCACTGTCACAGACATGTGTATCTGTCCTTATGTTATGATCTCCAAGGCAACTCCCTCCCCCGCTTTTCATTTGCTTCTGAATCTTGAAAGCTGTAAGAAGAAGACAAGTGCAGTTATTTTTATGTGTAAAAATAGGGGCAGCCTGCATTCCACACTGGAACCTAATATGCAGTTCCATCATGGGCAGGAATGCAGACCTTGGCCCAGATAGGGTGCTTTTAAAAACATATGTGAATTTCAGAGGAATGCTGGGAGTTGGCTCCCCAGAGCACAAGATTCTGAACACTGGAGCAGAACATGTAGGAAAAAAAATCACAAAGAAAGACCACAATTAAGCCTCCTTCCTTCCCTCCCAAGAAGCCCTGATAGCACAGTGGTTAAGTGCTTGGCTGCTAACAGAAAGGTCAGCTGTTTGAACCCACCAGCCACTCTGTGAGAGAACGATGATGGCCTGCTTCCATAAAGATGACAGCCTGAGAAATCCTATGGGGCAGTTCTACTCTGTCCTATAGGGTTGCTATGAGTTGCAATTGATGTGCTGGCAATGGGTACATCACATTCCCTCCCATCTGTGGTCACACGGCACGCTCCTTTCCATCTGTGGGCATACGTAACACACCATCCCATCAATAAGCACTTGCCTCATAGATGCTTCTATCCCCAAGAAAAGTGCAGGGTGTTGTTGTTATTTGCCGTTGAGTTGGACCTGACTCATAGCAACTCTTCCCTTGGGATTCCGAGGCAGTATCACTATGGAAGTAGATTGCCCAACCTTCCTTCTAAGGAGTGGCTTATGGGTTTGAACTGTCAGCCTTCTGGTTAGCAGTCAAGTGCCTTAGGCACTAGCTACCAGAGCTCCCAAGTGCAGGGTGGGAGAGGCTATCCCAGGCTGGGCTGAGGGATATGATCACAGGAAGATCCATGAGCTCAACAACAGGCTGTGGGCTCAGCCACACGAGCCTGTAACCACAGCTTAGGGGCAGCTAGAAATGCCCACAGGGCACTTTGTATAGACCAGGTCAGTGTCTGGTATGTCCAACTCACCATATCTTTGCTGGTCAAAGCTTTGGGGTCATTTATATTGTTTTTCAGTAAGTTGCATGCAGACAACATCTTTTCACTTAATTCATACCTAAAAGGGGGAAAAAAAAGAGAAAATAAAAGAGAACTGATCAGTGGCCAGAAAAGGAAAGTTATTTTTATACCCATCTCTATAATCCTTTAAAAGACCAGCCAATCTAGGCAGGTCCTAGTAGGGGAAGGTGCTTGGCTAGAGGTGGCATCAGCATCTGAGGACAGATGCTGTCCTAAATCAATGCCAGCCTCGTCAACCAGGACTCAGGGCCTTTACATGAGGGTGGTTTTGGAATCACCAGTTTTGGCCTTTGTGATGACAGGATATAACAACTGGAGATTCTTTACTCCTTTTGTTCTAAGGTCTTCAAAATATTTTTACTCTTAAGTACTTGATGAGGTCTGAATTCCCATGTATCCAATATGCTGGCCAGTACATCACACATCTGGGACCACATACTGTGTCACCAGAAGTGTCTGTTTAATCCACAGGAGAAAAGAAACTTGAAGACAGATTGAGATGACATGTGGTATAAAAATTTTATCTCAATAAAACTGTAAAAAGAATCAGATAACAAGATACTGAACTATTTGACAATGCTTGCAAATACTAATTAAGACCACTTACCTTATGTTAATTTGGTTAAACTTTCATTTGCCAAGTTAAACAGAGGTAAGTTTTCAGAAGTGTTCTACTTATTCGTCTTAAAGTGAAAACCCACACTGAAGTTTCCATCTGTTCTCTCCCACTTCCTAAGCATCAAATCCATTTTGGCAGTAGACTTTAAATTTGACATTTGTAGGTATATGTTTCAGCCAACCAGGGTTTTTATTTGATATTTTATTTCAGCTACTATCCATGGTAACCCTGAATCCATCCTTGTGGTGTTCCCACATCACTCAACAAATACAGACATGAGACCGACACACATCATCTTTACAGTAAAAGTGGTATTTGGTTGAGGCCCAGAGAACTGTTCCTCTCACACACAGTGATCCTGTAATAAGAGGACTGCCACTAGCATCAAGATAAAATAAAATCTGCAACTTAAAAAAAAAAAAAGCAGGCTGGTCACAAACAAATCCTAATGTCTTTCAATATAAGGTGGGAGATTCAAACAATGGAAACCTTAGCAACGCTTGCCAGTTCTGTATGGAGTCCTTGCAAGACACAAATGGTTAAGTGCTTGACTATTAACCTGAAGGCTGGTGTTTGAACCTACCCCCTGGCACCCCAGAACAAAGGCCTGGCAGTCTGCTTCTGAAAGGCCAGAGTTGAAAACTATGGAGCATGGTTCTACTCTGCGACACCTGGGGTTGCCATGAGTTGGAATGGACTTGATGGTAACTGAAGCTAGTTTGTGGATGGCGGCTCCACATCTAATATTAGACAGCAGATACAGGCTCCCTTGTTTTGTTGCGCTTCATTTTACTATACATTGCAGACACTGCATGGAGCAAGTCTACCAGTGCCATGTTCCCCACAGCATGTGATCACTTTGTCTCTTTGTCTCATTTTGTCATTCTCACAGTATTTCAAACGTTTTTATCATGCTATTGCACACTGCATAGACTACAAGAGAATACAGACATAACTTTCATATGTACTGGGAAACCAAAAAATGTGTGTGACTTGCTTGACTGCAATATTTGCTTTACTGTAGTGGTCTGGAACTGACCCCGCAATATCGCTGAGGTCTGCTTGGAGCTAAAGTTTGAGGAAACAAAGGGGGCCGGATGTCAAGCCATTCTCTAGTCTCTCTAAGAGAACCTTGCATTACACACTCTGTTCCTAAATTATCAGAAGCAGGAAAAGATAGCCCAACATAGAGGGACAGATAAAGTTTAGTTTTCCTTTAAAAAGACTGAACAGATGCAACTGCCAAATCTCCTCCCTGGCAACGCAAACATCAGAGGACATTCAACGTGGGCAGGGGTGGGGAGGGGAGGGAAATGTACCACACCTCTCTCTGATTTCCACCTTCCCAGGTTCACATTCTGGAACCTGCATTTCAGCTTCCACCCTGGCAGACTTGCAACCTTCCACATTAACGGCCCGGTGCCCTTCCGCCACTGCCTGTGTGTCTTCGTCCTCCTCGTCCTCCTCCTCTTCTTCAGGAGGGTACTCAATGACATCTCCTTCATCATCTGACTCGGAGGAAGAGCTCTCATCTGAGCTGGAATCGTCACTGGAAGTTGTCTCATACCTAGGTGGCAATTGGGATTTCAGGAGATGCAAGGCATGCCTTAAAGACCCAGTGACACTTAGAAATGGCTATGAAGGAAATGCTGCCACCTGATTCCAGAAATTTCATCAGGGGTTAGAGACCCTGCACTCAGAAGTTCAAAGTCAGGTCTGTTTAAATGCTGGGTGGTTTTGCATGGGAGTCCCTGGTGCAAATAATTCATGTGCTCAGCTGGTAACCAACAGGTTGGAGGTTCAAGTCCTCCTAGAGGTCCTCAGATGAAAGGCCTGGTGATCTACTTCTGAAAACCAGCCAATGAAAACCCTGTGGAGGCCAGTTCTACTCTGACATGCCTGGGGTCACCATAAGTCACAATCAACTCAGCAGCGACTGGTGGTGGTGGTTTTGGATGGGGTAGGACTTAAAAGGGACAACTTAGGTTCGCAATTAGTATCACATTACTTGTTATTTAAAAAAAAAGAAAAAAATATGGCACCCCGGCTTAGTCTAAATGAAGAGGAAACTTAAAAAAAACCCAGGTCTGCAGTTGCTCAGTTTTTCTTTCTGCTCCATTCCACCCCCTGCCATGTTCCTGCTTTGCCTCCTTAATTCCCCCAGTGCCATGATGAACAGATTCTAGTGTATCAATGATTTCTCTGGTGCGTGCCCTCCAGACCTCCTGGGCCACCTCTCCTGAGGTGACCTTTAAGATGAGAAACAGGCACCATTAGGCTAAGTCTTTCAGGCAGACTTGACTAGGATCTCAACTGACTCTGCACTACTGCTTTCTTGTCAAGGTCACGCACTGGATTAATTGACTCACTGCTTTGGTTCAGCTATGGGAGGGCAGACAAACTTAACTGTTTACCTAGGCCAATTGACAGAAAAGGCATCAACTACGAAAAAATAGTCTACTTAGAAAGCAGAGAACTGACGGCATGGCTTGGTGACTCTTCACAAGAAAGGCCTCAGAATCTTGTTTGGGAATGTGGAGAGCTGAGCAAAATAGCCCATTTGGAAGGAGTGGGGTGATGCTCCTGGTCTCTGTCCATTTCTTTCTGAATTCAGTGCCATGGTCCAGCACAGCACAGGCCACACACTGCCTGCCGCTCTTGCTGAGGACTATGCTTTTCAGAGCAGAGAAGAGAAGAGGTAAACTCCTCAGCCATCAGGTGTCCTCACAGAAAGCAAGAAGAGGGGAGGAGAGAAGCCCATTGCACCTTTCTGAGGAGGGACTCTTCTGTCACCAAGATGTGGCAGCATCCCAGACCCGGTACCTTTAAGTAGGACTTAAGCCACAGGAGGCAAAAGAGACAGACAGACCGACCATGTACAACCTCTAGGACCAAGATCTTTCTTACCCTCCGTTAATGCCAACAAACTGGAGATTCTTTTTTGCGCCATTTGAATCTTTGTTTCCATCTTTCTTCTTCATGATGGACTTCAGTGTGCTTTCGTTATTTGTATACGCTGTGAAAAAGTGAACCAAAATGATAAAAATGAAAACAATTCATACCCATACACAAGAGCCCTGGTGGTGCAACAGTGAAGTGCTCAGCTGCCAACTGAAAGGTTGGCGGTTTGAACGCACCCAGTGGCTCTGTGGGAGAGACCTGGCAATCTGCTCCTGTAAAGATGACACCCTAGAAAATCTTGTATGAGGCAGTTCTACTGTCACATGGGGTCACTCTGAGTCAAAATTGACTCAATGGCACTCAACAACCACAACATATCCATCCAAGTTAAGTGAACATATCACCTTTCTCCACATACATTTTATTTTTTTTCATTTGTGTAAATGTAGCTCTTGGCATGTATACAGGGAAAAACTTACACATGCTGGAAAATGTTGTGGGCACAAAGAAAATAATTCAAAGTTCCATTAATAAACTAGATACTAGAAACAGGAAAAGGATCCATCGGTACTTCCAGATGTAACAAAAGCAGTGACTGACAGCATTTGTGTCATTTGATAACCTGATGCTGTATCTTATCTGATCCTCAAGAACCATTTAGGCCTGGAGGCAGAGATGAGTCAACCTCTCTTTCTTCAGCTAAAATAACCTGGAACTTGGACCCCGAAAACACATCCCTGATAGACTGTGAGAGTTAACTACTGTTTAAAATATTTCATAATGAGCAGTATGATAAGGTTTCTTAAGAGGATCCTACACCTTTCCTTCTTTGTTGTTACCTGCCATTGAGTCGGTCCCTGACTCAGGTGACCCCATGCACAACGCTCCCTGGTCCTGCCCGTGGCCATGATCGCTGTGGATAGGCCCGCTGTGAGCCACAGGACTTTCCTGGCTGATTTTCAGGAGCAGATTGTCAGGCCTTTCCTCCTGTCCTGTCTTAGCCTGGAAGCTCTGCTGAAACTTGTCCAGCATCGCAGTGACGTGCAGGCCTCCACTGACAGACGGGTGGTGGCTGCACCTAAGGAGCGCTGGCCAGGAACTGAATGAACCCGAGTCTCCCAGAGGAGGGTGAGTAATCTACCACCGTGCCATCACTGGGCCTCGTTTTGTTTCTTTAGCAATTACTTCAAGACACTCTAGGCCTACCTTCCCAACAACTGTATAGTCTTTTCTCCCAGTCAACTTGAAGGCAAGCAAACTGACTTTACACTGGGAATGCTGGCCACGCTGGCCCCAGGCCCTTAATGCTAAGAAACATTACCGTAGAGGCCAGCAGCAATCTGGTCGTCTGTCAGGTTCACTGGAGACAGTGCACTCTCCTGAGGGGGGAGGGCATCCTGGCAGATGGGCTTCCCTTCCTCTTGCTCATGCAGGGACGTCCTTGATGGTGCTCCGGACTGAAGGGCTCCACACTTACAGAAATGTTCCAGGTTATTTCCTGTCAGGAAAGAGGAGGGTATTAGAAGTATGTGATGTTAACCCATTGCCCTAGATTCCAGCCAATCACAACCATAAGGGACAGAGTAGAACAGCCTGCTGGGCCTTCTAAGGCTGCAATCTTTACAGAAGCTCATTGCGACACCTGCAACACTGTGACTGAACTAAAGAGGGTAAACAGTTTTCATAAAAGATTCTAGCAAATGCATCACTTTCTCAAGTGCCTCCCCCCCCGTGTTTTGTATCTGTATAAATGGCGTGACTGTCCAAGTCAACAAGCTCTAACCCACAAGGCCTTCTTCAGCTTTCAATCATTTCTCCTGACCACCACATCCAGAGCTGCCAAGCCTTGTCGGACGAACTCCACATTGCCTCTCCTTCCCTCTGGCTGGTTGCGGCCCCCAGCCCTGGCTCTTGCCACCAACCCTCCCGACTTCCTGGATTCCTTACACACAGCTGCTGAAGCAATGCTACCACTCAGTTCTAATGCCAGCACTGAAAATCCAGTTGGTGTTGCATTGACCCCCAACTCCCACTCATAGTGCCTCATCCATGTCACAGCAGGACTGTGTCCCACAAGGTTTTCTTTCTTTATTCCCCCCACCTTGGCTGCATATGATTTTTTTTTTTTTCTTAAATCTTACTGGGTTTTTGGTGAAAGTTTTCATAGCGAATATCTACACAAATTGTTCAGTGACGTTAGTTACATTTTTCACGTGTCAATACTCTCTTTCATCGCATTCTGGTTGTTTCATTTCCCCGTAGGGTTTTTAGGGACTGATTTTTCAAGAGATCATGAGGCCTTTCTTCCGAGGCACCTCTGGGCAGACTCAAACCTCCAATATCTCAGTCAGCAGCTGTGTGTGTTAACCGTTTGCACTGCCCAGAGACTCCAATCCCCCCTGACCTCAGCTTAGATAAAATGAGACAGAACTTAAAATCTCTCCCACTACTCAGGAAATGGAGCCCACATGCTCAGCCAGACACTCCTAGCCATTCTTAACCCAGCAACAACCTGCTTCTCAACCTACTTGTCACTACTCCTGGGGCCCTACTGGGACTGGGCCGACACCCCAGTAAATGGAACGGCTCCTGGGGTGAAAGGGGGGGGCTGTCCCTCACTGCCCTGAGGACACACTTCAGCTTCTTTTCTTTCCTTACTTCTCTCTTCCCCACCCTCCCACAGCCAAGCCCTCCCCCGTCTCAGATTCTGAGGCAGGTGCCTTGTCTGGAATGTACTGGATTCCAACAATAACCACCCACATACTATCTAAAGTGAGACATTAGAGAACATGTGAAGTTTAAGGTCTCCCACTCCCACTAGGAATCCCACATGCCATAGCGCTGGAGGAGAACTCACAGTTCCTGATTCTAGGTCCAGTACTATGTCCGCTAATCAACAGCACCAAGCTTCCTCTCTCATCTCACAAGGATGGGGGCCCAAGTGACACGTATTCACACACACACACAAACCCCACCCACATACACACAGAGACACACACTCACATATACAGACACTAAACACACACTTGCAAACATACACACTAACATGTACAGATACACACACATAACACACCACACACATACACATATGCAGCACACATACACTCACATATACAAAGAGACACATATTCATACACACACAGATACATATAAATAGCACACATATACCACCCACAAACACACACATATACATACACACTCACATATATACACATACACACACACACACACTCATACACACCATGCATGCACATACACACAGTCGTATCAAGCACACACACAGACGCACAGACATACACATCTACATACACACACCTGCGATCAAATGCAGCCCTCCAAACATTCCCACTTGGGGTGCTTGTCCATGTTTGCACAGTGTGGACAATAGAAAGCCTTTCGTAAATGCCTGGGCAATTCAAGGGAGAGCTGTGAGGACTCTGCTGAGCCCAAGAACAACCTCCAACAGTAAATTAACTCTCATTTGCTCAAGTCAGAGGGAATGTATCATCTGGAGTCCCTGGGTGGCACAAATGGCTAATGTGCTCAGCTGCTAACTAGAAAGGCGGAAAGTATGAGGCCACCCCGAGGACGCTGGAAGAAAGGCCTGGCCACCTACTTCTGAAAGATCAGCCACTGAAAACACTATGGAGTGCAGCTCTACTCTGACACACACCAGGGTGCCAGGAGTCAAAGTTGGCTTGATGGCAACTGGTAAAATGATCAGAGACCGTTTTCCTGGCTGGTCTGGAATGGCCTATAAATAATTCTCTGAGCTTGATAAAGACCCACCTGTGGTTGGAGGCCACACACAGGATGACATGCACCAGGCATGACTCTGATAAATGACTGCTGTGTCCACTCAAAACAAAGGAAATGTGTAGCCAGCCAAAATCCCCACTGCCATAGAATCAATTCCAACTCATAGCACCCCTAAACAAAGTAGATCTGCCCCAAAGGGTTTCTGAGGCTGTAAATCTTTACAGAAGCAGACTGCCTCATCTTCCTCCTGCAGAGCAGCCATTGAGTTTGAACCGCTGACTTTCAGTTAGCAGCCAAGTGCTTAAACCACTGTGTCATCAGGGCTCCTACCAACACAGCAGTCAACCAGCATCAACTTTAAGAAGAGAAAGAAACATAAATTCTAGAGGTACAGTTTAGTCACTGCTAGGAGGCCTGGCCACGCAATGGTTAAGGGCTCAGCTGCTTACCCAAAAGTTGGCAGTTCAAACCCACGCAGAGACTCTGAGGGAGAAAAGACCTGGTGATCTGCTCCTGTCAAAACTACAACCTGGAAAACCCTATGAGCATTTCTGTCACATGGTATTTACAGTCAGAAATGGACTTGACAGCACCCAACAAGAGCAGGGCCATTTTGATCACTTCCTGGGAACACAGCAGACAGCTGCCAGGAATGTCTCGACGAGTGGGCTCTCATTTAGAAATTAAAATGCTAGAGTGGACTGAGGATCAGATTCTCCTTCACCACAACCCCGCACTCATTTAATTACACATCCTCCCAAGGCCTGACCCAGAAAACCCTGACCAGCTAATTGACGAGAGCTGGTAGAGAAGATGTCTCTGTGTTCTTCCCGAGACAGTGAACGTCCAACATCTCCTTCAGCTCATCTCGAACATCTCTTGGAGGGCTGTGCACCTACATTCTTTCTGCACTCCCCATCAGCACTTTGCTTCCTAACACAGACTGCCACAGGTATCATTCACACTCCACATGTCTGTGTCCTCACTTGCCTATGAGACATCAAATTCTTTAAGGTGCAGACAACTTGGTGTTTGTCTCCATCACTGTACCTTTTTGCATGTATTTTATTTAATAAAACAATAACAACAACAACAAAAACCAAAAACCCAACATCTGCAGTGAGGCTGACCCCGACTAATGGCAACACCTCATGTGTGTCAGAGTAGAACTATGCTCCACAGGGTTTCCAATGGCTGATCTTTAGGAAGTAGGTCACCAGACCTTTCTTCTGAGGTACCTCTGGTGGGGCTGGACCTCTATTCTTTTGGTTAGCAACACATTAACTGTCTGCACCATGCAAGGATACCACTTTGCATACGTTGTTGGGTGTCGTGGAGTCGATTCTGATTCATCCAACACGGTATGACAGAGCAGAACAGCCCCATAGGGTTTTCTTGACTGTACTCTTTATGGGAGCAGATCACCAGGTCTTTTTTCCTACAGAGTGGCTGGTGGGTTTGAACCACTGACCTTTCATTTAGCAGCTGAGCACTTAAATCATTGCACCACCAGGTCTCCTTACTTTGCATATAAAAACACTGCCATTAAGTTGATTCTGACTCAAGTGACCCTACAGAATAGAGTACAAGTGTGTCATAGGGCTTCCAAAGCTAAATAATTGTGGCTAGCTGCCATAGACTTGGTCCTGACTCATGGCAATGCCATGCACAGGGAACACATGCTCCTGCACCATCCCCATAATTGTTCCTCCCCGTTGGACAACTGTGATCCACAGGGTTTTCACTGACTGATTCTGAAAGCAGGTCTCCAGACCTTTCTTCCTTGTCCATTGTAGTCTGGAAGCTCTGCTGTAACCTGGTCAGCATCAGTGACATGCAAGCCTCCACTGACAAACGGATAGTGCCTGTACGTGAGATGCATTGGCCAGGAATCAAACCCAGGTCTCCCCCACGGAAGGTGAACATTCTACCACTGAGCCACCAGTGCCTCAAGACTAAATCGGTGCTATTGAAAATACATGTTCCTTTGTTGATGGATGCTATAGGCCTTGTACATTTTAGCTGATTATTAGGTGAACGCTTGCAGGATGTGGGGAACGTCACAAGGAATTAGACCAAGAAACCTCATCACACAGCCAGGCAAACTGCCCCCGATGGCCACACTCAGGGTGTTCTACACATTGCTCTAGAGTCACGGCTGAACATTTTTGGCAGGAATGTGAAATACAAACCCCAGTCTGGGGTGGGTGGAGGAAGGCTGGGAGGAAAATGGTTCAGGACGGATGTGCATCTGGGTCTGGAGGGATTTAAGAATTTTGTCTTGATTCCAACCTGTGACATCATGATTTTCAAAAGGATGTGGAAGCAGACGTATTACTAGTTACTCAAGGAAGGCTTTGCATCAGTCTGCATGTCATTTTAATCCTGTTTATTCTCAAATGGCTCCCTGTACATTTATCAGACCTCTTTGATGCTAACCCACACATCAGCTGTCATGGGTGCCTTTTTACCTCCATAATAAATGATCTGCACAAAGTTACTAACAACTGCTACAAATTCAGGGTTGAAAGTGGAAACCCAGAAAAGTAGGTTTCTGTCCATTTTAAGTACCACCCTCTCACACTCCAACAGAAAGGCTTGGAAGTTTCTGGTAATGGCTTACTTACATTTAAGTCTATATTGCATATTTTCACATAAAATTTAATACACAATAGTTATTTGACAAATTTGTATTAACTTTTCAGGTAGTATTTGGTCAGAGTGGCGTGTGTGTGTGTATGTATATATACAGTACATATAAACTATAAATAGTCTGTATATAGGGAACTCTGGTAGCATAGTGGTTAAGGCATTTGGCTGCTAACCAAAAGGTTGGTGGTTCAAACCCACTAGCTGCTCCGCAGAAGAAACATGAGGCAGTCTGATACTATAAAGATTTACCACCTTGGAAACCCAATGAGAGTCACTATGAATTGAAGTCAACTCGATGGCTAGTTTGATTTTTGAAAGTTTAACAGTTGGTATGTATTATACATATAATACATACGTTTTATATATGTACTACATACAATAAGGAGCTCTGATGGCATAGTGGATAAGGCACTTGGCTGATGACCGGAAGGTCAGTAGTCCAAACCCACCAGATGCTCTGTGGAAGGAAGATGGAGTGATCTATTTCTGAAAAATGTACAGCCTTGGAAACCCAGCGGGGGTCACTATGAGTCAGAATCAACTTGATGGCAGTGGGTTTGGTTTTTGGTATATATACACTTTTTTTTTGGTAGGCTTCCCAATCCCACAGATCAGTGTAGCATGTTAACAAAAGAAACCATACTTGACAAGCTGCTATTGTCACCACCAATCTTGACAGTCAAGACCTGGTGCTTGCTGAGGGCACGCACATGCATTTCACTTGCAGCCTCATGGGATGGGAACTTTTCGAATCTCCATCTTACAAGTGAAGTGTAGAGAAGGTGTACTCCCCAGGTTACACTGCTTAGTGAGAGGCAGACAGCTAGGACTGGAACCTAGGTGGTCAGGCTCCAGTCTGAGGACGACATTCTGCATCGCCATTCCAGACACAGTGCAACCGATGGCGAGGAAAGTAACTTCAGGGAGGCTCGCTGGAAAACAGTAACCACATCATAAAATCTTCCCCACTCCCCATCTGCTAGTGTGTTTTATGTGGCGGCTGGCATGCTGCTGTGATGCTGGAAGCTAGGCTACTGGTATGTTAAATGCCAGCACGAGCACTCACAGTGGACACATTTCAGTGGAACTTCCAGACTAAGACTGATTAGGAAGAAAGAGCTGGCCATCCACTCCTGAAAATAAGCCAGTGAAAACCTTATGGGTCACAATAGAATACTGTCCAATACAGAGATGGAATGAGCCCTCTAGATTAGATGACACTCAAAATACACAGTGGCTGCAACAATGGACTAGAGGGCACCCACAACGGTGATGGCGGTGCAGGACCTGCGACGTTTTGTTCTGTTGCACACAGGGCCGGTTTGACAGCAACTAACAACAACATCTTCCAGGACAATTTCTCAGCTATGAGCTTCACTTTAAAGATAAACAGGGGGGAGCAGGAACCTCAATGAATAAGGGGAGGGATAAGAAAGAGAAAAATGTAGGGCCTAACATATGAATGGGAGCTCTGGTGGTGTAGTGCCTAAGGCTTCTGATTGTAAACCAGAAGGCTGGTGGTTCACACCTACCAGCCACTCCTCGGGAGGAAGGTTGGGCAATCTACTTTCGTAGTGATATTACCTTGGAAACCCAAGGAGGGGTTGCTATAAGTTGGATCCAACTCACGGCAGTGTGTTTGGTTTCTGTTTTAATACATAAACAAAAAGGAGCCCTGGTGCCATAGTGGTTAAGTGTTCAGCTGCTAACTGAAAGGTCAGCGCTTTGAGCCCACCAGCTGCTCCTTGGGAGAAAGATGTGGCAGTCTGCTTCCATAAAGATTTACAACCTTGGAACCCTATGGGGGCAGTTCTGCTTTGTCCTATAGGGTTGCTATGAGATGAAATTCAGTAGACACCAATGGGTTTGGGTTGGGTTTATCATATGCACAGTGGGAAGGCTCCGTTCTCTCAAGAGTGTTTGCACAAGGGCATCTCAAAGAGCCCCCAACACTGCCACTCTCCATTCCCATAAGCAGGGTTATTCTCTTCACAGCATATATCACCTCCTGATGCATTACAGGACTACTCATTAATCTGTGCTCCAACTAGAATGGAAGCACCATGAAGACAGGGCCTCTCATCAGTTTAGCTCACTGCTCTGTCCTCAGAGCCTCTCTCTCTGCCTGAAACCTATTAGGAACTCAAAGAATATGCGCACAGTTAATAAATGACCGAATAGAGTTTCTATCCCACCATAAAAATTTAATTCAGGAGCACTGGTGGTGCGATGATTCATTGCTCCGCTGCTGACTGAAAGGTGGGCACTTCAAACCCACCAGCCACTTGTTGGGAAAAAGATGTGACTGTCTGCTTCCATAAAGATCCACTGAAAACCCTTTAGAGCACATCTACCCTGTCCTACAGGGTCACTATGAGTTGGAATTGACTCCACAGCACATGACAATAGTGGGAATGGTGTATCATTTTTTTCCTGTATAAAATGAGCAAGTAAATAATTGGAAGACAAAGAATAAAGCATCCTATCAAACCAGCGAGACAGAAGGCAACCTCTTGGCCACCCAACACTGAATTTTTTTCTTGCAGCCCCAACCTCAGCTAGATACCAATAAAGCTCCCAGCTAATGAGAATCAGAAGAGGTGCTTACAGATTTTGGCTCTTGGTTTTCATCCTACCCACTGCCACTGCCACTACCCATTAAGCTTTGTCCATGGTTTCAAAAGGAGCTCTGGTGGTGTGGTAGTTATGTTTGTGTATCAACTTGGCTGGGCCTGGTTGAGTGGCTGGGTGGCTGGTGGTAGTTATTCTCCATGATGAGACTGGCAATCAACTCCATGGTGGGATCTACCACAAGCAGCTGAGTAGCTGCCTTTGGGATGTGGCCTGCTTCCTGTATATAAGCAACAGTCTTGGGAATGGTCTCTAGCCTATGACACACCTGGACCCTGCATGTAGCCATGTCATTGTTCAGCAGCCTGCCATGCTCTGCCGACCTTGGGACTTACAATGGACTTAAGTTAATGGCCTGCCGTGTGGTTTGGTAACATCAGGACTGTGCCATTTTATTTGTCAACCTTGGGGCTTCTCAGCCTCAGTATCCAGCAGCTGTCCGAGTGAAGAAACACCTCTAGCTTCAGTGGGCCAGCAGCTGGAGGCAGAGTTAAAGCCCAAGGCTGAGGGGTTTTCACCCAGCCCCTGGAGTCTGGACTTTGACTTTGACTTAAAGCCTCCAAATTTTAAGAATAAACCCCTGTTTGTTAAGGCCATCCCATTTGTGGTATATTTCTTGTCAGAGCAGTACTAGGTAACCAGAACAGGTGGTGTAGTGCCTAAGGCACTTGACTGCTAACCAGTAGGTTGGTGGTTCAAACTCACCAGCCACTCCTTGGAAGGAAGGTTGGGCAATCTACTTCCGTAGTGATACAACCTCAGAAACCCAAGGAGGGGTCGCTATGAGTTGGATACAACTCGACAGCAGTGTGTTTGGTTTGGTATGGTTCCAAAAAATGGTTCTAGCAGTTTACAAAATTCCTCATCTCCTGGAAATACATGATCCCTGCCCTTCCCCACCCCCAGTCCTCTCCGAGTGTGTCCTACCTGTGTTTTTACTCAGGCTGGTCTTCTGGGAGCCAGGGCCCCTCAACTCTTCAGTGCTTGCTGACTTCATGACAGAATTGATGGATGAAAGGGTGCTGATGAGCTGTGAGTTGAGGGAGCCGATCTGTGAGTGAGGTGCCCCAAAAGCTTCCGCCAGTTCAGTGTAGTTCTCTGCCAGCAGTGTCTGCTGTTCTGCCAACAGCTTCTGGACCCGCTCAATATAGTGGTCCAGGCCCGCCATCATTCCAGCTGGAGCCTGGGGCTGGGAGCTCTCCAGGAACTCTTGGACAGGCTCGTCCCCAACGCCAACGCTCCTCCTGCTGCCTGTTGGCCCCACGGCCAACTGTGGAGGCCCACAAGCTATGCTCCTCATTCTGAGGCCAACCAGATAGTGGTCATTGATATTTACCTGCCCCACTCCTGAATCTTTGGTCTTCACGGCTGATGGCTTTTCCAATCCAGAACTGCCAGAAAGCAATGTTCCAACACCAATGGACCGTGTCTTGTGGGGGGAGCTGATGTCCCTGACACGGCCTTCTCCTACGGCCACCGTCCTCATCTCCACAGCATGGGTGCTGGTCTGCTTGTCCAAAGTGTTCGGGCTAGTGTTAGTGCAAGAGTCTACAAGTATGGCCATCTCAGTGTTGGTGAATTGGTCCTCCTGTTTCAAAAATGTGCTGGTGTGCTGGCTTGTCATATGAGGCACCGCCATGATAGCAACTTCCACCTGGCCAACAACCTCCGTGTTCATGCTCCGGGAGGTGCACTCTGTTGGAGAGCAGACCCTCACGTCAACAGAACAATCTCCGCAACCAATAGATCGCATGTCTTTGAGAATCAAGCTCGTCTTGAGGAGTGTCAGGTCGTTCACAGACTCCTCTGTGTTGCTGCCTGTCTCACAGACACTGACGGCCACACCCACACTCTTGTCGCACATCTCCACAGACCTCCCAGTACATCGGTCATGCACTTCCACCTTCTCCTTAACAATCCACCGATTCATGGGCAGCTCAGGCCCCACGACAGTGCTCTTACAATCAGGCCAGCAGGAGACGCCTATGCTGTGTGTTTGCACAGTGGTCCCGACACAGGCGTCCACCATGTCTGTGTGACTGCCTACCATTTGGTCTCTCGTCTGCACCACGGCCTCTACCATCTTGCTGAAGACAAGTGGCTGGGCCATCATGGCTTTGTCGACCTTTTTCCTCGACCCGGCGGCCTGCAGTTCTTGCTTCAGTTTCGTCATCTCCCGGTCATGGGTGGTTTCTTTGAGCTGTACCTCCAGGCGATAGATCTTCTCCTTTAAGGCTTCTATGGTCTGCTGTTGCAGCTCAATTTCTTTGTCGGCTTCTGTGGTTACTCCCAGCATGGCCTCTGTCACACCGACGCCAGAATTCTTCGTCTCAGTGACCGTCCCGACAGCTGCATCCTTCCGGGACCTGGAGCCCCTGTGGTATACGACGATGTCATCCATGGTCTCATCAGCACCCACTGCCACCGATCGGCTGTCTCGGGGCCGGCACTCCCCGTTCTCCCTGAGCCCCGAGGTGGCCTCGTAGCTGCTGTCCTGGATCTTCTGCTCCAGGGCCTGCATGTCTGCTGTGAGCTGCCGGAACTCCTTCAGCCTCTGCGTGCTCTGCTCCACGCTCTCCATCTCTTCCTCCTCATAGTCGATATACAGCTCCCCGCCACCCCTCCGGGCCTGGGAGAGCTGCTGTAGCTGGGAAGCATTCCCAGCACTGTAGGATCGCTTCCGGAGACCGCAGACATCGTTTTGGGGGGCAGCCCTCTGGCTTTTCAGCTGTGAGGCCAGCTGTCTTTTCTCCTCTTGCAAGACAGAGATCTTGACCTGGAGCACAGGGATGGTCCGCACCTGCTCCTCCAGCTCCTTCAGGCGCTTCAGGGCAATGGCCATCTGCTCACGAATGTGCTGCAGGTGCATGGGGCTCACGTTGGTCACTGGAGTGGAGACCCCTGAGCTCAGCGGGCTGTGGCGGATGGAGCTTCCCATGGAGGAAGTGGTGGCGGCGGCTGGGCCATAACTGCTATAATCCCCATTGCCCTGGAAACCATTCTGAAGCTGGTGCATGGCAGGGTTGTGGTTTCCGGGACCCAAAAAGGAGGGGAGAGGGCTTGTGGAGCCCATGCCTCCAAAACTGGCCAGCCTGGGCCTTCGGAAGTCCCCTGGTGCCACCTGCATGGTGGCTCTCTCCTGTTCGAGTCTTCTCCGGGTCTCCATCAGTGTCTTGGTGACATGAAGGTTGTGATTTGGAAGTTGGGGAGAGGGAGGTGGCAGCTGTCGAGTTTCTGGAAGGGTAAGGAAGGTGGGAGAGGTCTCCAGAGGAGCAGATGGCCTTGGAACTGGGGTTGACGTCACGTGGCTTCTGGCTAGAAGGAAGCCAGGGCACTGCTTGCTGTTGTCACTGTCAGAGGAGGAGAGGGATTCGGTGGACGTCCACACACCTTGCCGACCATGTGTGGCCTTGGCTTCTGGGCATGGTGTGGAAGACTTCTGTCTCTTCTGGATGTTCAGTTTCTTGATGGTGTTTCCCTTCTGTATGTCATCCACATACTTGAGGAAGTCTAAGTCCAGCTGATAACCATAGGGGGTCTCTACAAAGTAAGGGTCTCTCTGTTCCTTGTCATGGTCTCCATTCAGAACGTCATCTGCTTTTCCTATAAGAGAGAGAGAGAGAGGAGATCGTTGTAATGCCTTGTGCGATACGCAGGAGTACAAACTAATGTTCATGCGTGGTGCAGTGTGGTGAGCTGTTGTGACTGTCAAGAGTCTGACAGACCTAAGTTCTCATCCTGGAAGTACAACTTACAGCTGGGTAAGCAAGTCAATAAACCTCTCTGGACTGCAGCTTCCTGCTAAGCAAAAATGGAGAATACCAAAACCAAAACTAAACCCCTTGCCGCTGTTGTCGAATGCGACTCAGTGCCCCCAGAGGATAGAGTAGAAGTGCCCTGTAGTGTTTCCAAGGCTGTAAATCTTCATGGAAGCAGACATCTTTCTCCCTTCGAACAGCTGGTAAGTTCGAACTGTCCACTTTTCGATTTGCAGTCAAGTGCTTTAACCACTGCACCACCAGGGCTCCAAGAATACAGAATATTTTTTTAACTCATAGTTCGTTAAAAGAATGTCATGAGACAATGGTTTTAAAGAGCCAAACACCGAAGTCCTTCCTAAATAATTTAATTTTGTTTGAAAGCATGTATTAAAAAAGATCTGAAAGCTTTTTCAAACACATCATTGCTTTTGTCCTCTGTGGTCCTTTGAATGTGGAAAGTAGACATTAAGATTCTTATTTTACAAAATGTAATCTGAGCACAAAAGTTAAGTCTTAGAATAACAGAGTAAGTCAGAAGCAGATCCAGGGAACCTGGGAGAGTTTGCCTGCCTCCGGCTCCTTCTAAACAGCAGCCAAGCGCCCCCTAGTGGCTGGCCGTAAGACCACACTTTACCTTCACACCTTCCTTGCTGAGAAAGCGGTGACACAGAGGACACTGAATGATTAACTCTGGCGGCAGCGGCGTATGTGTAAGAACACAGTCAGAGGGTAGATTTCAATTCCTTTGTGTTGTCCATTGCTCACTTCATCCCCCTGCTTAAAAACAATCACCACCAAAAACCTCTCCCAATTTGGAACAAAAATCTCCACTTGACTTCTTTTCGATTTTTACTCACTATCCCAAGAATATGCCCTTGTTTTATATTCATGAGGAGTCCAAACAGATGCAAAGGAGAATGAAAACTCGGGCCAACCTAGACTCTGACCACTGCAGTCATGTGGCACTTCACTTCTGGCTAAACCAAACATTTATACAAAGAAAACACAAGAACCTTTCAAAGCACAGATCTTGCTGCTGACCTGGGTTACGTCTTTCAAAACTTAAAAGCAAGGCCGTTTTTGTTGAAACTGTAAGATCAAGTAAGATCCTAGAATCATACCAACAAGCTTTACATTTTTTGAGCTCTTCCAGAGTGCTAAGGTCTTAAAAGCAATGAGAGAAAACGCCAAGTCATCTGCATATATACTTATCCTAGGTATATGAACCCACCTGATTACTGTCAAGTTTCTGGGTTTCCTGACTGCCCCCCAGCCCCCAATACTACCTGACAGTGGGAATACGCTGAATAAAATTTTAAGAGTCTTGCCTCCATTTCACCCCCTTTCCCCTTAAAATGTTGGAATGCAAAAAGTAAGACTGCCAAACAAGAGAATAAAAGGATTATAAACCTGTGTTAAAATTTAAAACATTATATTGCTCTAGCAGTTAGAAATTAAAGCACTAGATTTCAATTCTAACACACGCAGAAATACAACTGTATTTTTTAAGAAGCGCTCAGCAGCAATCGACTGTTTTCTAGCTTAAGAAAGAGTGTGAGTCTAGCAGAAGTGCCTGGCCGTGAAAGGAATACTCAAGCTAATGAAACTTGCCTTTTCTTCTCTTTCTTATTTCAAAGTTTTCAATGCCACATGGAGAACACGCTCACTCAAACTATGCAGCCAGACCTGTTTCCAGGGCTGTCTGGAATTCCATAACCAAAGAGAAACTGCAGGCTCCGGTGTCAGGCAGAGGCAGGGAGCTCTTGCGGCCCCGAGCCAGTGAGGCTGAAGTAGCCCACTCTGGACCCAGCCGGGTCTCCCGAGTGGAGAGCAGAGGCCGCTGGGCTCACAGCCTTTCTTCCCGGCCCTCTATCGTACACGGGAGAATTGAGGCAGCGATGCTTAGGCCCTGAGCTATCCACTCGTCCGCCCACGCCACTCACTCGCCTGCCTGCGCGCCGCCCACCCACGCACCTACCAGGAGCCGCCGGCCCGTCTGCCTCGCTGCGCTGCACCCCAGTGAGCTCGCCGCACCAGGGCTCGGCCTCAGACGCCCGCGTTCCTCACCCCATAAGGAAAGGAGGTCCAACATTCGTGTCAGCTTAGCCAGGCCACGCACAAACACCATAGGCCGACGGTTCACCAATGGAGACCCGCTGCAGCTTGGGTTACACCACCCCTAACACACTCAGCTGTTCGGCATTCCCTGTTTGCTTAATGAAAACAGGAAACCGGGCTCTTTTGAAAACGCGTGTGCTCCAGTGCTCTGTTGCCAGGAGTAAAAATAAGGCCAGCAATTTAAACATCGCCACAGAGAGAGGCTCTGTCTCCCCTGTACCAGTCACTTCTTCATGAAAGAGTTTGTGTTCTTGTGTGGCAAGCTAAGCGGCCTCGGTCCTCCCTCATCTCAGGAAGCCCAGAGGCACAACTGACCCCAGTGTTCTCGCAGGTTCCGAAAGGGCCTGTATGTCAGGACCCACTGGTTCCAGAGCACCCCACCGACTCTTCTCAACGTGGTCCCTAACAAGCAGTTCTCCTCAGAGTTCACTTCGGCTGAGCTTTGCTGCTGGTGAAACCTTTGTTTCTTTTAATGTTATATACCAAAAGAAAATAAACATCCAAACAAGAAGTCTTTTCCACTTCCAGTTACAAAACGGGTACCTACTTGTAAAAAAGAGAAAGCGGCACGTTCAGAACCATTTAAAGAAGAAAGTCACTCAGAATCTCACCTCTAGTGCCAAATATTAGTATTTTGACATAGCTCCTTTAAGATTTCTCAGCACAGCTGCTTCTTCCATTTAACATTATAGCTTAAGCATTGTGAATAGGAAACTTTAATTTTTGTTTTGTCTTTTCCCTTCAAACAATGTTTTCAAAATGAAATGAATGGATGTAATTTCAGAATTTGGGACAGCAAAACACAACACACTTCACAGCCAAAATTAACTGGCCCCTCCCCTACGTTATTTCTAAATTCAATTCATAGAAATTGTGAAAGGTTTGGGTCACACTGAATTATCCCCAGATGAACTCTGGACTTTAAAAACTGGGCATCAGTGGTGGTTTGAATGTAACCATGCTTGGCTTTATTATTTCCTGACACTGCCTGCACCAGGGCCATTCTGAACCTGGCTGAGGCTTCCTGAGTGGTAAAGCAGACAGCCCCAAGGATCTGTAATCCAAGTTTCATTCTCTGTCAACAGGAAGAGCAAGATGTGTCCTCAAGGTGTGAGCTCCACAAGAAACTGTCCATGGTAAAAATTATTCTGTAACCACAGACAGACATCTAGTGCCGTTACTGATTATCACCTGCTTTCTAGTGCGCTTTTACATACATTAACATAAATGTGGCACTCAGGGGCTTCAGCTTTATTTTCCAGTTGCTTCCTGTATGTCTCCCTGGGCTAGGATAAGAGCATGTTGACAGTAAAAAGTTGAGTTCAAAATTCCCTTCATTGCTCTGCCCTTCCAACCACATACCAATTAACAAGATGCTGGGGACAACTTTGATGTTTACAAATGTTTCCGGAAGAAATACATACTTGAATATGTGACACAATGAACTTTGACAAAAATCTCAGTGCTCTGGAGATTTTTAGCTGGGCAAATTTAAAGGCTGTATTTCCCTAGCCTCCTTTACTATTAGTGGGGCCATAACTGTAGTGACATGTCATGTAGCTACTCTTAGGAGTTGTAAGTCCTTCCTTATAAGGCTCAGGAATAGCTCTCTGGCCTTCTTTATTCTTAGTCCCTTCTTCCATCCTGCTACCTGGAAGACAGATGTAACATATGGTACACAAGCAGCTATCTTGGTCCACGAGGTCACCCTCTAGTGAATGGAGGACTCTGGATCTCCAAGGGCTTCAGGGATCAAAGCTTTCATACCATTCCTGGAGAGGCTCCTCTATACTTCTATAGGAAGGAGGAACAAACCTCTCTTCTGCTTTAGCTATTGTTTGTTTGGGGTCTCTGTTACCTGCAGCTAAACTGAATCCTAGTGGGTACATGTCTCTGCCACAATCCTCTCTCCCCCTCAAAAAATTAAGACTAGACCTTGAAGAAATACTAAATGATAAACCAGGGAGATGCTACAATAAAACTTTTTCACGACAAAACAATTTGTAAATTCAAGAATAACTAAGAAGTATAATCAAACCAAAAACTAAACTCACTGCTGTTGAGGTGATTTGACTCATAGCAACCCCTCCCTAGGTTTCCAAGGTGCTATCTCTATGGAAGTAGATTGCCATCTTCCTTCCGAGGAGTGGCTGGTGGGTTTGAACCACCAGCCTTCTGGTTAGCAGTCAAATGCCTTAGGCACTATGCTACCAGAGCTCCTAGAAGCATAATAGCAACAGTTTAAAAAAATCTGAGTGGGTGATACGGAGAATCCTGACTACCCAATAAGGCCTTTTCTGAGTAATGCAGCTATGCCTGCTTCCACCCAGTCCAATACCGCTGGCTGTATCTCTCAAATGGAACAGCTTTCTAACGAAATATCCTAGAATTGAGGGCTGGGCTATCTGGCGTTCACAAGAATTTTCTGAATGTAAGAATTTTCTGAATGTCTGGAAGGGCAGTGGTAAGGATGGTTCCTGGCACCACCTATGCTTTTGTAATGTAGCATTTCTGGTGGGCTTCATTAGGTATAGAAAAGGCACCTAATTCAGTGGGAAGAGTAGGAGGAAGAATATGCAAGAAACGAAGTGAAGAGACAGAGTCTAGCTGGGTGGCAAATGGCTGACACTCTAAACCTAACTCTAATTGAGCGCAGACACAAAGGCGTACTATCAACAAAAACAGCACGCTAATACGTGGGCTAGTGACTAGATGGAAGAGGATCCACTAGGGGCTGCTTTCTGAAGATAAGTTTGAAGACAGGTTTGTGATGAATCAGTGAAGGGGAAGAGGACTACATGGGGAAGAGCCGGGTAGACGTTGCCAGTGCAGCCCAAGGGAAGAAAGACTGGACAGAAAGGTCTGGCTGCCAGCTGAATGAGGACAGAGGCCACCAGGCCTGGCTCCCCCTAGTCACTGCTGGGCTGCACACCAGACCCTGTGCCGGGGAGAGGAGGCCAATGAAGACTGTCTGCATGTGTGTGGATTAGACAGAGGTCAGGAAAGAGATTAAATCCAAGAGGACCAGTTAAAATCCAAACATGAGTGTGGGCCAATTTAAAAAAGAAAAGACAAAAATAAAACTTCATTCATTCAACTAATAATAAACGCATGTCTAGCTGTTATAGACTGAATTGGGTGTTGGAAGTCCTAACCTTTGTACCTGTGAATGCGACTATTTGGAAAAGTTTTTCTTCTGTTATGTTAATGAGGTCCTATCAAGTTGGGTAGCTCTGAAACCTAATCTTATCTGAGTGGTCTCTTATAAAGGGGAATACAGACACAGAGAGACATACCGGGGAAGAGAGACACCCTGTGACGATCCCTCTACAAGCCAAGGAATGACCCAGAACGCCCAACTCTACTGAAGGAAATCTCCCCTGCTTCCAGCCACTGCCCAGATCTGGACTTCAGCCTCCAAAACTGTGAGACAATAAATTCCTGTTCTTTCAAGCCACCCACGTGTGGTGTTTATGTTGCGGCCATCTTAGGTAACTAGGGCTGCCTATCTATCTCCCTTTGTTTACTATGGACCTGTTCTAGGAGCTGGGTACACAAGTGTGAATGAAAGAGACAAAGTTCCTGTTTTCATGACGTCCACAGTCTAGTGGGGGTGAAGATGCCAAGAACAAACCAACAAACTGAAATGCACAGCTGTGTGAAGCTAAGAGCTGTGTCAGGCTGTTTGCCTGTGCATCAAGGTAAGTGGCTGGGCTGCTGACAGTGGCCATGGCCTCTCAGGCCAGCACCATCTCTGAGCCCCCCTACCCACTAGACACCAAGAGGTCAGAGTCTCGCTTCCTCCTTCCCTCTTCCAGCCCAGTTTACACAGTTCATGACTTTGGGGAAACCAAACACCAAATGTGGGTGCACCCATTGGAGATACCTCCCTATGCCCATCCCAGACTCACTGTATCAGGAGAGAATTTGAAATCAAGCAACTGATGGTAATTTTACTCTTTCTGTATTGAACTAACCAGCTGCCATAGGAATGGTGACCCCATGTGTGTGGGAGTAGAACTGTGCTCCACAGGGTTTTCAAGGGCTGACATTTTTGGAAATAGGTGGACAAGCCTTTCTTCCGAGGCACCCCTGGGTGAACTCAAACCTCCAACCTTTCAGTGAGCAGCTGAGCATGTCAACCATCCATACCAGCAGGGACTCCTTTTCTATATTTACGACCTGTAAAACATAATGTTCTGTTGAGGGGCTTGGTTTATGGCCTGAAGAACAATCTGAAATTTCCTTGCAATTCTTCTGCCACAACAACATAAGATGAAGATATGGATATTCAAAACATCATTTTACTTCAGGCGGCCAACAAACATATGAAGAAATGTTCACGATCATTAGTCATTAGAGAGATGCAAATTAAAACAACAATGAGATGCCATCTTGCTCCAGCACTAGTAGTAAAGTTCAACAAGACAGAAAATAACAAATGCTGGCAAGGATGCAGGGAGATTGGGACTCTCATACACTGTTGGTGGGACTGTCGAATGGTACAACCACTGTGGAAAGCAGTATGGCGATTCCTTAAAAAGTTGGAATTAGAAATACCATTTGACCCAACCATTCATTCCATTACTAGGTATATATCCTAAAGAAGTGAGAGCCGCGATAAGAACAGACATATGCACACCCATGTTCATCACAGCACTATTTACAATAGCCAAAAGATGGAAACAACCTAGGTGTCAATAAACTGAGGAATGGCTAACCAAACTTTGGTACATACACACAACGGAATACTATGCAACCCTAAAGAATAATGTAGAATCTGCAAAACACCATATAACATGGATGAACTTGGAGGACATTATGCTGAGAGAATAAGTCAATCACAGAAGGATAAATATTGTATTAGTCCGTTATTGTTAAAGTCAGGGAAAGGTTTATCTATGGAAGGAAATTTTCTTTGTTGGTTACCAGGGGTGGGAGGGGAAGGTAGGGAACACTGTTAGATAGGTAGAGATAAGTATTGATTTGGGTGAAGTGAAGGGCAATGTACCAAATGTGAGTGATCAACATGGTGGCACTAAGGAAGATATAGAGAGGTATATGGGAGGTATAGACAACAAAAATGAACCCTTTTGTACATACAGTACTATGTTGTCAGTGAAGGCAAACATGGGTATACGGCTGGATAGATGGGTGGATAAGCTGAACTATTAGGTATGTCTATGAAGCAGGGAGTGTACCCAAGACCATGTATAGGGTTGGCAGACAATGGTCCTATAAGTGTATTTGTATGATCTGAATTCCCAGATGTATAGTAAAGCTGACAAGGGACAAGGTTGTAGTCACTTCTTGGTCACAGCCAGCTACCCAGAGGGACTGAGTAGTTGAACCTGTGGGCTCGGGACCACAGTCACAGGGGACATCAAGCTCAACTGGCATAAAGGACTACACAAACCATTGTTCCACCTCCTACTTTGGTGAGTAGCGACTGGGAACTTAAAAGCTTGCAAGCGGTCATCTAGATGCAGTGATGGGTCTCTCCTTGTCCAGAGCAAAGAAGAATGAAGAAAGCTAAAGATCCATGGAAACAATTAGTCCTAGTGACCGGTACACCATGTGATCAGCAACCTATACGACTATGAAACCAGAAGAACTAGATGGTGCCCGTCTACCACTGTCAACCACTTGGAGGGGGATCTATGTAGGAGATCCTGGATAGAGAAGAACAATGTGGAACAAAACTCAAAATCATTTGGTGGGGGCAGGGGGAAGGGCGACCAGGTTTGCTGGTCTGATAGAGCCTGGTGGAACTACTGAGACTATGGCCCCTAACTGCCCTTCAGGTCTGGAATTGAACCCATGCCTGTGATTTCCAGCCTAAGAAAAGACAGGCTTAGGAGCTGAACATTTACCTGCAGTAGATACACTCCTTGGAAAGAACAATCATGGGAGAAATAAAGGCTTTTTATGCACAAGGAGACAGCTCAGGGGGCAGGGGTGCATGAAGGGATGGACACAGGGAAGAGGTAACTATCGGGAGGAAGTGGGAGGGGAGCTGTTGCATTGTGGTAAATTGTGGTCAATGTCATGAGACAAAGTGCATGTGAACTGCTGTATGGAAAGTGAATTTGCTCTGTAAATTTTCACCCAAATCACAATTTAAAATAATAATAATAATTTCACTTTGATTCACAAGGTATTATATGATTCTGGCATTTCATGGAACTAAACTTAACTGTCCAAATAATATCTGAGTTAAAGAAAAATAACCATGAGTGTACTTGCTAGGATGGAACATTAAAGGGTAGCATTGGGAGGATTAACCTGCTAGCAGTGGTTCTCAACCAGGGCAATTCTGCCATGAAAGGGGCTATTTGGCAATATCTAGAGGCATTTTTTTCTGGTTGTCATGATTGGAAGGAGGGTGCTATTGGCATCTAGTGGGCAGAGGCCAGGGATGCTGCTCAACATCCTACAAAGCAAAGGACAGCCCCCCACCACGAAGAATGATTTGGCCCAAAATGTCAACAGTGCTGGGAGCGAGCAACCCTGTGCTAGAGACACATGCAGAGTCAACACATCATATCCAGTGACTGAGAATTGGGCCATATAAGCTGTCATCTTCAAGTCTTCCAATTCTTAGTGCTACTGTAACACCATGCTCAATGGCAGGGTGAAATAACAGTATCTTTCCATGAACAAGTACTGAGTACATTTTTTTAATTTTCACTTAAACTTGATTTAAAGTTTTAAAAAACCTCAAAAATACCCCATTGCTGTCTCCTGAGGAGCTCTGGTGCCTAAGACATTAGACTGCTAACCAGATGGCTGGCAGTTCAAACCCACCAGCCAGCCACTCCTCAGAAGGAAGGCTGGGCAATCTACTTCCGCAGTGATACCGCCTCAGAAACCCAAAGAGGGGGTCACTATGAGTCGGAACCAATTTGATGGCATTTAGTTTTTTTTTTTTTTTTTTCTGTCTCATCGATTCCAATGCACAGTGACTCTATAGGACAAAGTAGAACTACCCCATAGGGTTTTCAAGACTATGAATCTTTATGGAAGCAGACTGCCTCACCTTTCTCTGAGGAGCGGTTGGTAGGTTTAAACCACTAACTTTTGGTTAGCAGTTGAATGCTTTAACCACTACACCATCTGAGTGCCTTCGGTTTTAATTAGGCCTTATGATTTAAATTAAGGAAGGAGGAAGTGAGACTCTGTGACCTCTTGGTGTCTAGTGGGTAGGTGGGTGTCTAGTGGGTAGGTGGGTGTCTAGTGGGTAGGTGGGTGTCTAGCGGGTAGGTGGGCTGAGAGATGACGCTGGCCTGAGAATCCCCGGGGAATATGCTAGTTGATTGATGTACTGGGACATATTATGAAAAAAAAATTATTTCTCAACTCCAATTTACATTTGTTGTTATTGTTGTTGTTATGTGCCGTCGAGTCGTACCCGACTCATAGCGACCCCTCCTTGGGTTTCCGAGGCAGTATCACTACGGAAGTAGATTGCCCAACCTTCCTTCCAAGGTGTGTCTGGTGGGTTTGAACCACCAGCCTTCTGGTTAGCAGTCAAGTGCCTTAGGCACTACGCTACCAGAGCTCCTCCAATTTACATTAAGATTGTTGAATAAAGTTTTTATTAGATAGAGGAACATGTCCTTATTGCTGGGCACTGAGTACTTCTCTACATACTTGATCATGTGAGCTTTGAGCAAAAATTACTGGAGGTTTCTAAAAACTGGGCCCTGGTGGCCTTTTGAATGGACAAAATGTTGCCTTTATGATTTTATCTATCAGGATACACTGACTTCTTTGTTCTGCTTTCACTGCCGCTCACTGGAGGCCCAATTACTGACTAATGGCCATGAAAACTAATTGTAGCCAGGTGCCCGACTTTCACATACTGTTGATGATGTTTTCCTTACCAGACCCTCTACTCCACTGTTGAAACCCAAGAATTTCACTAATTCCCACTAACGTGCTGTTCCCTCTCACATGAATCCTGGAGACTGTGCCCAAAGAGCTGCACTAGGCCCCAGAAAGCATATAACTAACGTGGATTCCCACAGTGAAAGCAGGAGTGTGCGAGCATCCTGCTGTTCCAGGCAGCCCAAAGATTCCACCTCAGTTGAAGCCTCAAGGCAGGAAAGAAAACCAGCAGAATGAACTGGAGGCCAGAACACAGTTCTCATGACGTTAATTACTCAAAAGTCTGAAAGTGCCTGAGTGAGCAAACCAGCCTTCCTAGGCACGACAGTGGGATCAGAATGACAGGGCTGGATCGTGTCCTTTGAACAGGTTTAATGGGAAGGTTCTCTTGGTGGCTCTGTCAGCATTAAGCACCTCTATCTGCCGGGGCTCCTTGTTCCAAATCTGGGAAATACCATTTTCTGGAGAACATTCAATAATCACTGGAAAAGGACAATAACGTAGGTGTTCTTTGTCTGTTTTTTTTTTTTTTTTTTTTAAATGTTTGGCATATGAGATTTTATCTTGTTTCTACATTTACTGAAGAATTATTTTAACACCTGCTCATTTTCCCTCCCAGTTAATACATCCATTCATTCATTCAACACAGATTGGGCACCTGCCAGGAGTTTGGATCTATTCTAAGAAGACTGAAATAGTATGCGGGTGGTGCAAATGATGGATGTGTTCCACTGCTGAGGGATAGGTTGGAGGTTCACGTCCACCCAGAGGTCCCCTGGAAGAAAGGCCTCGTCATCTACTTTGGAAAGATTAGAGCCATTAAAAACCTTATGGAGCTCAGTTCTTCTGTGACACACTTGGGGTCGTCAAGTTGTTGTTGTTATGAGCCGTCAAGTCAGACCCAACTCATAGTAACCCCTCCGAGGCAGTATCACTATGGAAGTAGACGGCCTAACTCCCCCAAATCGACTTGACCATGACTTGCTTGGTTTTGGTTTTAGGAAGCCTGAATCCCTGTACCACCTACATCCAATTTTACCAAGACTTCTCAGGTTACGGCTGTTTGAAACCACAACCTGCATACTTCATGCAAATAAAACAACAATACTGAAGAAAGCAAAAGTTCATGCCTGGAGTTCAAAAGAAACATGAGGCCACCAGCCACAGCACACATAGCTTAACTGTGCAGTTTTACAGGCTTGGCTTGCTTATACAGCCAAGTTTTAATATGGTGGTTATTCCCACATTCCTAACTCCTTTTGGCTTCTCTCCCTGTATCTTCAGACTTCCTCTCACAACTGATTTCATCTCTCTTCACTTGTCTCCAGGGATGGGAACCTGCATTCTTTCTTCACCTCTTCCACCATCTCTCATTGCTCCTCCTTTCTGTATTAACTCCATATTTCAACTCTAACCAGTCCCACACCCCATAAATGGAACAGTGATCTAGGGAAGATGCAGTCATCAGACTGAAGGATAGATCTGTTCTTTCATTCAATAAATAGTTATTAAGCACCCACCATGTGCCAGACACTGCTAGGAGTGAAGCAAAATGGACATCTGGACTTACAAACTATAGCAGGCAAACAAGTGGTCACATAGATCAATACATAACTGCTAAGTGCTATGAAAGGAAAACACAGCAGGTACATTAGGGAACTCAAGGGGACCCCATGTGTACAGAGCAGACCTATGCTCCATGGGGTTTTCAAGGCTGTGACCTTTTGGAAGCATATCACCAGGGCTGACTTCTGATGTGCCTCTGGGTAGGTTCAAACCATGAACCTTTCTGGCTAGTAGTGGAGTACAATGTTGCAACCCACTCCAATAGCAATAATAGTAACACAGTAGGGGAGGGCAGAGGACCCCATCTGGGCTGGAGGCAGGGGGTCTATCCTTGGGGGATTTGGATAATCTACTAGGTAGAGAGAGAGAGAGAGAGAGAGAGAGTGTGTGTGTGTTGGGGTGGATTTTGGAGGAAGAGGATGTGCAAAGTTCTAGGCAGGGGAAACCACATATACCTGTTACTCTTCAGAGATGAAGAGATGACTTTGCATGATGTGGAAAGGGGCCAAGCCTTGATCTTGCCCTGATTTCATCCTACTCAAGCAGGGCCTAGGAGTCCTTCTGAGGGTTTTGGGTGCTTATGTATAATTGGAAGGAAATGAAGGGTCTGAAAAGGGAAACAAACAGCCCTGGTGGTACAGTGGTTAACCACTTGCCTGCTAACCAAAAGGTTGGTGGTTCAAACTCTCCAGTCGCTCCATGGAAGAAAGATGTGCCAGTCTACCTCCCTAAAGATTACAGCCTAGGAAATCCTATGGGGCAGTTCTACCCTGTCCTATAGAGTCACTATGAATAGGAATCGACTCCATGGCAGTGGGTGTGTGTTTTTTAAATTTTAAATAGGGAACAAAGCAATCCGATTTGCATTTTTGAACACTATTAAAATTCCCTTCTGTGTCCTCCTTTGAGTTTTGTATGGATTGTCTGAGTCTCCATGAATCTTCCCAGTAGCATACATTCCTTTGCATGTGAGTTTCGTTTACTCATTTAGATACTAAGTGTTAGGTGGAATGTTAGAACCACCAGAACCTGGAGCTTGTCAGCACTTTTCCACCTGTGTCTCCCACCCCCCTCCCCGCCCCATGCTGAGGAGGATGCGAGAAGGCCTGGCCACCCTGCGTCTTGACTCTGGGGGCAGAACCTGAGATCAGAATCAGAGCCCTGAACTTGCCCCCTCCTGTGCTCCATTCATCACCTCATTTTGATGTCTGGAAAGAAACAGTTCTCTTTAAACTGATGGATGACTCAATGCAGAGACATGCTGTGGGGTCTTTACAGTCCAGGAGCCTAAGCTGGGACAGATGTGGTGTGAGTGATGGCAGGCGGGAAGGACAGGGGACATCTGGGGAATTCAGACTCTGATTCAGCTCGCTGAGACGTGACTGCAGACCTGCTCCATATCTGACATGGAGGAACAGTTTATGGGAATAGATACATAGACAGCCACCATGGATTCAGCTCCATTCATGGGGACCCTATGTACAACATGCAGCACTGCCAGTCCTGCACTATATTCATGATTGCCGATATGTTCAAGTCCGTCGCTGCAGCTACTATGCCAACCTACGTCACCAAGGGTCCCTCCACTTCACCAAACATGATGTTCTCCTCCAGCAACTGATCCCGGCTGAGAGCTTACCCAAAGCAAGCAAGTGGGACCACATTCATTTCATGGTGCCCCATGAAGTTTTCACTGGCTAATTTAGGTTGTCAAGGCTTTCTTCCTAATCTGTCTTAGTCTGGAATGCCTGTGGGAACCTGTCCACTGTGGGGGACCCTGCTGGTATTGAAATACTGGAGGCACAGGCTTCATCATCACAGCAAGACACAATCCACCACGGTAGGAAAAAATGACAGATGAGAGGAGGAGGATGAGAATAGTGAGGGCTAAAAATGTGAGGCAAAGACAACCTTACCTTTGTTTACTCCCATAAAATGGGTTTGAGGTGTTTATGATACTTATTCAAACTCAAGTGAGTTTGAGAAGATCTTGAGATTTGTTCTCAAGATATCTGCTTCCTAGGGTGGGTCAGAAGATGCTCCCTGAGCCTTGGAGGGGATGCACTTGTGTATGTGTGTATGCATGTAAACAAAAAACAAAACCACACATGCATATGTGTGTACAGGTCATATGTGCCTGTGTGTGATTATGTATGTATACCTATATATGTGCACATGTATATGTATGACTGTGTATGCATGCAGATGTATATATGTATATGTGCTTGTGTATGTGTACACATATATGTATGCTGGTATGTGTGTGTAATGTGCCCGTGTATGTGTACTGTGTAAACATATATACGTGTGTGTACATATGTGTGCATGTATGCACATGTGTGTGTGCGTGCATACCAGGGCTGGGACAGAAGAGCTCTAGTCTGGCAACAATTACACTTGGGAAGGAGCTCTCAATGCTAATAGTAAAACAAAACAAAAGCAGAAAGAGACACATCTTTCAGCCTTTAAAGTGTATTATGAACAAATGAAAATATTTGTTGAGGATGAAGGCATGTGTGGGTGTTTCTGGACATCTGACTCTTCTGCCTCTAATGAAACCCTAAGAGTAGAGACCTCTTTACCAGGCTTGGAGAGACTGCATCCTACAAACCACAGAGCACAGTGTGGCAATCATCCAGAAGGGACTGCCTGAACTGGGGGCCACACACTGGAGTCTCTGGGTGGTACAAAACGGTTAATGCACTTGGCTGATAATTGACAGGCTGGAAGTTCAAGTCCACCCAGAGGTGGCTCGAAAGAAAGGCCTGGAGATCTACTTCTGAAAAACCAGCCATTGAAAACGTCATGGAGCACCACTCCACACACAGGGTGCTGCCATGAGTTGGGGTTGACTCAACAGCAACTTTACTTTTTCAGGTTGTGCCAGGTGTTAGGCTGTACCTGGAAAGGCGCTGCCAGATGGGATGAGCAAAGAACAAGGCACAGGGCACTGAACACGCGATGTTATGAAATCTGGTGTAAAATACAGCTGAAGAAGCATGGGCTGGAAGCAACCTTTGGAAATCCTCACAAAGTCCTCACAAAGCCCTCATTTCCCACCTGCAGACCTCGTTGGTGATTGTGCAGTTCCAGGCCCCTGGTGCCCACAGCGACCAACCCTGTGTGTCTGTACCACCCAGGGGCTCCCGGCACAACCTGACCATCCTGCAGTGCAGTTTCCCTCCGGCTGTCCCATCAGCTCTCCTGTGGGCCAGAAGCCAGCTGCAGGTGGGAGGGAAGAGAAAGAACAGGGAAAGGGTGTCTGTTCTGGGAGTGCAGTGGGCTATGTTCTTCATAAAAACCACATTATATTAAGGAGGCATATGATGATTACAGAGGCCTTGGGGTTACAATGGCTTCTTTTCCAGCTCTCAGCCCCAGTGACAAGTCACAGCAACTGTTTTGCCCAAAACAATCTTTCTCCAAATAGCCAAGATACCTCACAGGCTCTTCAATACAGGTCTTGCTTTTCAAAAGTTCACTCTATGCCACTTTGCTTTTACAAAAAATCTATTATTAACACCTGCTTTCACTAATCAAAAATAATTCAAAGAGGATTTTCACTTTCACGAAAAAAGGAGAAAAGCAAAGCTAGCCTTCAGCATCTGTTTTGCTGTAAACAGATAATAAGGCAGCGAGCAGCCCAGCCTACTTCCCACATCTCAGCATCAAGTCACCAAAGCTTTGAACTGTGTCTGTGGATACTGTATGTTACTGTTATTTTAGGTTTTGTGTGTTATTTGGTATGATCTGGTAGGCTATTTTTTTGGGTCTGGGAATGCTAAAAACTTTTTCCCATATAACAAACTAAGTGCCCATCAATGTAGGAATCGGTAACCAAACTGTGGTACATATATACAATGGAATACTATGCAACACTAAAGAATACAGAATCTGCAAAACACCACATAACATGCATGAACTTTGAGGACATTATGCTAAGTGAAGTAAGTCAATCACAGAAGGACAAATACTGTATTAGTCCACTATTGCAAAAAGTCAAGGAAAGGTTTATACATGGAACTTTCTTTGTTGGTTACCTGGGATAGGAGGGGAAGGAGGGGATAGTCCTAGATAGGTTGGGGAAAAAAAAAAAAAAAATATATATATATATACACCCCCCCGCATATGTGTGTGTGTGTGTATATATACACGTACATACACATATATGTATACACACATATATATGCACACACTTAGATATGTATGGGAGCTCTGGTGGCATAGTGCCTAAGGCATTTGACTGCTAACCAGAAGGCTGGTGGTTAAAATCCTTCAGCCACTCCTCGGAAGGAGGCTTGGGCAATCTACTTCTGTAGAGATACTGCCTTGGAAAACCCAAGGCGGGGTCACCATGAGTCAGATATGACTTAATGGCAGTGAGTTTTATTTTTATTTATATATATATATATATGTATATATATATATATATATATATACACACACACACACACACATATACACACACACACACACACATACACACACACACCAAAGATTATTAGGGGTTACCAGGGGCAGGAGGGAGGGGGACAGTGGGAGCTTTGTTTGCAGGGCACTGAGTTTATGCTGATGGTGGCAGAGTATTTTGGAAAAGAATAGCAATAATGGTGGCACAACATGAAAAGTATCATCAATGTTCCTGAGCTGTAAATGTGGAAGTTGTTATGTTGGAAAATGTATTGTGTATGTTTTTATCACAATAAAAGTAAAAAAAAAATTTTTTTTAAGTACAGGAAGACTGTCCTCCTTTTTTTCAGCTGGCTACAATGCCAAAGGACTGGACGGAGCTATATGGGACAGTCGTTGGAGCCCTTTGGGGCAAGCCATGTGTGAGGATAGCAGAGTAAAAAGAGAGGGCCCTGGATCTCTGATGATTACAAAACCAGTGTATCAGCCCCGATCTGCCTAATTTACTTGAGATAAATAAACATCTTGCTCATTAAAAAAAAAAAAAATCCCATATAAATGAATGGGGAAATCCCTTCTTTGCTTTATACCATTTTGGCTTACAAAGGGCTTTATAGGAACCCTTAACTTTCGCAGCGTGGGGGGAAACCTGTTCTTACTCCCCAGCATCCTAGGACGAGCTGCTATTTCCCAGTGTCCACTGTGTGAGGAATGTTGCCGAAATCCAGCCCAAGCTTGTCACATGTGTACACAGAGGAAACTAGCGTGGGGACGAAATGCTGTTTTCTCCAACTTTCTTCAAAAATAGTATCTGTAAAAATAATACCAGTAGAGAAAACAGTAGCACAAGCTATGACTGTGGGACAAAAAGGGCTCTTCTAATACAACAATACTTTTTTTTCGGGAGGGGGGGCAGGTAGCGATAGTATTCATAGGAAACCCAGCCCGCATATTTTGTTTTATAGTATTTATATAAGAAAAAGAAAGCAGCTTAAGGGCACACTGAGCGACTCCCAACTAGAAAAACAAAATGAAAATAAACAGCCCCAGATGGATTTAGCAATCAGAAAGGGCCTTCTGGAATTTAACAAAACTATAAACTCAAAAAGGCGAACTTCAGCCTACAGGTACGAGCTCTTACTCCTGTAGCAATGAATGACATCTTTGTGTGAAAGTTGAAATTTTCACTGAACCAGAAATCATATCCTAAGCTAGGGTTTCCAGCTTGTAATAAGAGTATTTTTCATAAAGGAGTTCTGGTGGTGCAGAGTTTAAAGCACTCGACTGCTAGCCAAAATGTCGGCAGTTTGAACCCACCAGCCACTCCGCAGGAGAAAGATGAGGCAGTCTGCTTCTGTAAAGATGTACAGTCTAGGAAACCTTACGGGGCAGTTCTGTGACTCCTGTGGGGTTGCCATGAGTCGGAATCAACTTGCTGTTGCTGGGTTTGGTTCTTTTTGATATTTTTCAGAACACACGGAGCTGGAGTTTCTATTTCACCCTACCCACCCACATCTACCGCCCTCCCCTCTTTTTCTTTTTTAGGCTCTGTTACTTACCCACCCCAAACAAAATAACGATGATTTTCAGCAAGCAGGAAGCTCAGTCCCAGGCATGCTTCCCCAGGCCTTTAAGAGTCTGCACACATGAGCAGGCAGACAGCCCAGGAGCTGTTTCAGAGAATTTATTTATACCCATTTGGAATTTCCTGACCAACCAACAGCCTGCTGGCCATGGGGTTAATTCTAGCACTCTCAGTCTGTCCGTCCATGAGACAGCAAAAATGACCAAGGAACCAAAGTGCCAGCAAGAATCTTAAACAAAAAAACAGCAGACAAAGCTTATTCATCCCCTTCTAGTTCTTCAAACAAACTATTCTCACACTCTTTAGACCCATGATATCCAAACCCAGAAATGCAGTTGTAAACCTGCTCATTCTAGGAAGAACTTAGATAGGAAGACAACAAATGTTCCCTCCTCCTTCCCGCTGACTATGTGAGAAAGATTCCCTGTTAGAATTTCAGCAGCAGCCGTTTTATGAAGGAAATGATTCAGTCTTACATTCAGTCCACGGGCTGGGCTGGGAACACGCGGTTCCTTTTCTTGGTTTACTCTTATTTAATGCAACATATAATCTGAAGACTAAAAACACTCACCACTTGTCAACCACAAACCCAAGCCTCCTCGCCACCCCCCGTCTCCCGCCATTTCCTTAAACATTTTCTCCAAACTGAATCACGGGACTCTCAGACAGAATTAGTTCCCAAAACAAGTGCATTCTGTTCTGGGTGATAACATCCTGGAGCAACCTTTTGTTTCTGTTTTTAAAAATTAGTAAGAAGGATCTGTCCCACTAATGGTTGAAATCTGTCACTTCGAAAAAACCAACCACAAAGTTATTTTAACCCTTTCTTCATCTCTGTCTGAATCTATCCAGTCAGCCTGGCTATAGAGGAACAAGATTTACCAGCTTCATTACAGGACAGACAAGCCAAGCCAGTTCTAAACAGTAACAAGGAGATCCTCAGTGATTAAGGAGGATTCTCAGGGGTCAGCTTTGTGAGATTCAAACCAGGGGAGAGCTGCGTGGGGAGAGAGCCAGATTTCACAAGAATCTGTTGGCTTTGTCTAGCTTGGCTGGTTCTTCTGAAGCCCAAACACGCCTGCCTCATACCATTTACCTTCTCACTCCATCCTCCTCTCACTGGTGGTTGGATGAGTTAAAGGAGCTTATCTTTGAGACAGATTTTTTCCTCCACGTGAAGCTCCTAAGATTAAACTTTGTGAGACCTTGGGAGTCATTTGGGTTTGTTTCCCTTGAAATAAACAAGCAGATGCCAAAAGAAATAACAAACTCAGAGCAAAGGTTCAAGTGTCAGATACTCTGAAGTATTAAGTCCAAACCAAACCAAACTCACTGCCACTGAGTCAATTCCAACTCATAGTGACCTCTTTTGGGTTTCCAAGGCAGTAAATCTTTATGGAAGTAGATTGTCCAGTCTTCCTTCCACAGAATGACTGGTGGGTTTGAACTGCCAACCTTCTGGTTAGCAGTTAAATGCCTTAGGCACTAACTCACTGCTGTTGAGCTGGATCTGACTCATAGTGACCCCTCCTTAGGTTTCCGAGGCAGTATCACTATAGAAGTAGACTGCCCAATCTTCCTTTCGAGAAGTGGTTGGTGGGTTTGAACCACTAGCCTTCTGGTTAGCAGTCAAATGCCTTAGGCACTATGCCACCCAATACCACCTCTAGGAGATAAGAGATGTGAACTGAGCCTATTTTAACTCCGTTTTTTAATCTTTTTTTTTTTTTTTAAATAAATAGCTATATTGAGGTATAATTTACATACCATAAAATTCACCCATTTTAAACATACACTTCAATGAGTTTTTAGTAAATTTATACAGTTGTGTAAATCAGCACCACAATCCAGTTTTAACATACTTCCATCATCCCCCAAATCCCCCTGGGCTTGTTTTATTATTTTCTTTTAATACAGAATATTTCTTCTCTGTAGTTTTAATAAAATTCTGGTATTATTTAGTCACATTTATTATATTCCAAACTAAGTATTAATGCAAAAAGACTTGTTCTTAAGAATGAAAACAAAGAAAGTATCTGAATGTGGTTTTCCTGGTCACTGCAAAGAAAGGGAAAACCTGCTAAATTTCAGTTCATTAACGCTGTGTTCTGGTAAGAAGGCAGCTTCCTTTAGAAAGTAGTTTGGGGTAGTTCTTTCACTAAAGGAGCTTATACCTGACCTTGAGTGTGTTGGCCTGTGTGCTGGTCCAGGGGCAGGTTCCTGCAGGAAAAAATCATAGTGTGGGAATAAACATGTAGTCCTTTATCAGACGATGATGAAGGTTGGGAGGGGGCAAGAATAAACATGAGCTGTCTGCTTGGAAGCTGTCACCTCACCAGAGCTCCCATTGTAGGCAATGAGACACACCCAAGTGCCTTTACTCTCTCTTAACATATGAACAATCCCCACCCATCCGTCATCTGTCATACTGTGACAGTTTGCATGGTGCTGTGATGCTGGAAGCTATGCTGCCAGTATTTCAAATACCAGCAGAGTCACTCAGGCTGGATAGGTTTCAGCAGAGCATGAAACTAAGACAGACTAAGAGACTAGGAAGAAAGGCCTGGAGATCTATTTCCAAAATCAGCCAATGAAAACCCTGTGGATCACAAGAGAACAGTAAGTGCTGCAATATGAGCCCCTTAGGTTGGAAACCTACTGCTGTCAAGTTGATTCCAACTCAGTTACCCTACAGGACAGAGTGTAACTGCCCCACGAGATTTCCAAGGCTGCTATCTTTACAGAAGCTGACTGCCTCATATTTCTTCCAAGGAGCGGGTGGTGGGTTCAAACGACAACCTTTCAGTTAACAGTCAAATGAGTAACCACTGTGCCACCAGGGCTCCTTCTAGGTTGGAAGGCACTGAAAATACACAGTGGCTGCAATAATGGATTCAAGCATACCAATGCGAAGATGGCACAGAACTAGGCAACGTTTTGTTGTGTTGTACATGGGTCACCACGCGTCATAGCCAAGTTGATAGCAGCTTATAATACAACAAGAACAGAAGTACAGAGGAAAAAACCAAATGACATCTGGGAAGATGAAAATGTACTGAACCAAGGTCCTTTCTCTGACGGGCAGAGAACAGCAGGAGAAGGTGCCACTCGGTGAGAAGGGGCAGATAAAAGGCTTCTGGGGTACCAGGCTGCCAGAGAGCCCACTGGTGCCATATTCGTCCTTAGTGTGGAGGCTGCAGAACTCTGGGATCGCAACCACATGGATCTGAACCCCACACTTCTCAGGCCAAACAAGATTACTGCTGTTGTTGTTGTTATGTGCCCTCGAGTCGGACCCGACTCATAGCGACCCCTCCTTGGGTTTCCGAGGCAGTATCACTACGGAAGTAGATTGCCCCATCTTCCTTCCGAGGAGTGGCTGGTGGGTTTGAACCGCCAGCCTTCTGGTTAGCAGCCAAGTGCCTTAGCCACTATGCTAAGGAGGCCTTTATTCCAGAGGGTCTAACCCAAGTCAAGAATTAAAGCCAGAGCTCAATCAGTAGTATATAATTCACACAGTCCATAGTGAATTACAGTGTGGACATCAAGATACATGTTACCTGACCTCCAAGGCTGAGTTACTGCCCTTCCCCAACATGTTTCTCTTACCCAGTTCACACCACCTTCTAGTCTCCTAGCTACAGCACAAATCCACCCGGAGTATCAGACTTGCAATGCCCTCCCTGCCTCTACTTGCCCACCATCCACCCTGCATGATACTTCTGGTCATGCTTACTGCTGTGGGCCAGCCACTGCTCCAAAACCTTGACACGTATGGACTTTATCTGCACAACAACCGTACGAGGTCAGTGTGATTATTTCAGTATTTTACAGACGGCACCTGTGTCATTCATAAGGTTACTGCTCTTCTCTTGCTAAGTTAATACTACATTGCACTGAAGAGCTATTAACAAGAGGGCTGAGCAGAGTGGCAGGGGGAAGGAGCTGAGCATCTCTGAAGGATGGGAGGTCAAAGAGAAAGGACACAAGAAGAGAACATGGCTCCCAGGTCCTTAGAAGGAAGACATTGGCCTGGAGAAAAAGCCCAAGCTTGGATGGGTAGAATGCATGGTTCTGCAGCTCAGTCACGTCTCCATCTATTTTCCTAGTCTTATTTCCTTCTGTACCCTCTTCCACCTACCCAAACCAGGTGACTTGCCATTTTCTCAACAAACCCTGCATTCTCCTATTTCAAGGCTTTCGCTTGTACCATCCCTCCCCTTGTGATGTGCCCTTACGCCCATCAGTCTCTAAGGGCCAGCACACAGGTCAATTTTCTCATGTCTTCTCTTTCCCACAGCCCCTACATTGAGCTAGTTTGTTTTCACCTCTGTTCGCACATTGGGGCACACATCTCATGCCCCCTATGCCTTCATGTAGGAGCTTTTTCCCCTTCATCTCAGCTAGTGCTGGGCCCTGAGCATTTGACAGGCCTAGGACAAAGTCCATTGAATTCCTCCTAAGGAGCCACACTCTGAGTGTCTGTCTGCTTTCAGAGAGCTACATGAAACTATTGTCCCTGGGTGGTGCAAATGTTTTAGCACTTAGCTGCTAACAGAAAGTCTGGAAGCTCCGGTTCACCTAGAGGCCTCAGAACAAAGGCCTGGCCATCTACTTCCCCAAACCAGCCACTGAAAATCTCTGTGGGCGGAGCACTAGGGCAAGCACTCAGGTTTTAATTCCATTCCTGTTGCCATCCTTTTCTCTATCCCACTCTCCAGCTGGGTGTTATTTTCTTACTCATTTTACATTTAGTTTGTCTTGCAAACTCCCTGTTTTTGGAATGAGCTATCACACCAATTAGGAGCTCTGGTAGCATAGTGCCTAAGGCACTTGACTGCTAACCAGAAGGCTGGCAGTTCAAACCCACCAGCCACTCCACGGAAGGAAGGTTGGGCAATCCTACTTCCCTAGTGATACTGCCTCGGAAACCCAAGGAGGGGTCGCTATGAGTTGGGGCCGACTCGACGGCAAATAACAACAACAACATCACACCAATTAAGAGGTCCTGCGTGATGCAAACAGGTGAAGGTCCAAGTGATAACCAAAAAGTGAGCGGTTTGAGTCCACCCAAAGGCATCTTGGAAGAAAGGCCTTGACAATCTACTTCTGAACAAACCACTGAAAACCCTATGGGGAGCACAGCTGTACTCTGAAGCACACTGGGTCACCAGGAGTCAGAGCTGAGCCTAGGGCAACTGGTTCTACAACAGATAAGAAAAATAACTTGAATTCTGTTATATATTAATTTGGTTTCTCTCATGTTTAAATGTAGCTCTTAAGAGCTAGAGAGATAGGTGGCACAGTGGGTGAGTGCTCAGGGTGATGGTTCAAATACCCAACCAGTGACTCCATGGGAGAAAGACCTGGTGATATATTCCTGTAAAGATTACAACTTAGGAAAGTCTATGGGGCAGTTCTACTCTCACACGGGGTCACTAGGAGTTGGAATCGACTGAATGGTACCTAACAAAAACAACTAATGAGATGCTTTATTTTGAAAATAAGATAAAGACAACATGAAAATTCCCTAGCTGTCCTCCCATCTTTTGTCTCTCAGGTAACCTTAACTGGCAGAACTGTATCCGGGAATGTGCATCCTAAAAAGAGATAGCTCTGCCGTCTTTCTTTGAGGGCTATTTTTGCTGCCCTTGAGAGCCTTCCTCCTGTCACCAAAGAATTCAAACCTTTATGCATTTTCTCCTCTGGTTGAGCCCTGGCGTCACTGCAGTTAAAGCACTGGGCTGCCAACCAAAAGGTTGCCAGTTGGAACCCATCAGCCACTGTACCAGAGAAAGAAAGAATAGTTGGTTCCACTAAGATTACAGCCTTGGAAGCCCTATGATGCAGTTCTACTCTGTCCTATGGGGTTGTTCTGAGCCAGAACTGACTTGAGGGCAGTGGGTTTGCTCCTCTGGTGAGAGGCATGATACCAAAGGTGGGTGGGGAAGTGGCTGCAGTGAGGGAATAGGTGGGTGTAGTCCCTTCCACACCACCAGGCCCCTCTCCACCCACCTCCATCACAGCCTGAGGGGGAGGACGGGACTGGAAAGGATTACGAGGACAAGTCCAGCCAGGGCTGTCAGCTCTTCCTCCTCCTTGTAGGTGTGGACTGCATTGGCTGGTGGAAGAGGACTTCTAGACATGCCTGGATTAGACGGATCTGCTGGTAAAACTTAAGTTTCCTCTGGGAAAATCCATCTGAGATGCCACCCAGTCAAGAAAGGGAGATCAGGAAGAGACAGCTACAGATGAGTCTCCTAACTAAAAAGAAAAAAAATCCTGTCTTCCTCACACCCAACAAAGCACATTTTCCCAAATACACATCTAAAAACTAGAGTTGCACTGGGTTTCCACAGGTGGTGGGTGTTGTTGTCCCATCACCTCGGCCACCAACTCATGAGGACCCCAAGCACAGTGGAAAGAAACACTGCCGGGTCCTGTGCCATGCTCATGATTGGTTGGCAGTGGGAATGCTGTGATGATCCACAGTCTTCACTGGATGACTTTCAGAAGCAGATAGCAAGGCCTTTCTTCCTAGCCCATATTAGTCTGGAAGCTCCACTGTAACCTGTTCAGCATCACAGCAACATACAAGCTTCCACTGACAAGTGGTGGCTGTGCCTGAGGTGCACTGACTGGGAATCAAACCTAGGTCTCCCACACGGAAGGTGAGAATTCTACCACTGAGCCACCATAGCCCCTCCTGTCATAGGTGAGGTTTTCATTATAGTCTAGGTTGCCCTAAAGTTATTACTTTCATTAAATTTAAATAAGAAGTGATAATTGTTCCATCATATGATGAATGTCCCTGAATTGTATGAGTCAAAATTGTTGGGAGGGCAAATGCTTTGTTATATACATTTTATCACAGTTTTAAAGAGAGAGAGAGAGAGAGACTGTCTCATAATATGTTTTCATCCAAGATTTGAAATCAACATTATAAAAAGCCCAATGATAAAATGAATTAGAGAGTTACAGAACTGAAGGAAATTAAAAGCTTCAAATTACATTACCTCAAATACCCTATGCTGCTGTAGTTAGGGGCCACTGAGTCGATTTAGACTCACTGCAACCCCACTGACAGCAGAGAGCTGACCCATAGGGTTGCCTTGGCTGTCATCTTAATGGAAGCAGATTGCCAGGTCTTTTTCCCACTGACCACCAGGTGGATTTGAACCGCCAACCTTTTGGTCAGCACCCACATACTTAACACCATTGTTCCACCATGGCTCCTCATGCAGAGTACTAAGGAAGGCTAGATGGGCATTCAAAGAAGGAGATGATGTGGATCTTGCCTCTTAAACCTAAATCAACCACAAATGCTGCTGAAGGGAAACCAGTGCTCCAGGTCTTGGTGCGTGTGTGGCCGGAGCTGAGAGGAGACAGGCTGAGGACAGAGGAAGCAAGGACTCATTTCAGTAGAAGTAAGAGTTGATGTGCAGGACTAGGTTGTAAAGATATTAAGCAGGTGGACTTAAGAATCAATGGCAATGAATCAATCTTCTCCCACACTTTTTACAGCTTATAGGTGACTGAGGCACATAGCTGTAACCCTTAATAAAAAGTAAACAATGGCAACATCTGACAGAAATCTAAATACACTGGGCATAAAGGAGGAGGGAGTAATTCCCATGGCGACTGTCTGAGAACACTCTGGGAGACTGAAGGTGGGACGTAGGACTTGAAGGAGAAGGGCTTATGTTAATCAGTGGAGTCCCAGGTGATACAAACTGTTAAGTGCTCAGCTGCCAACCAAAAAGTTGAAGGTTCAAGTCTACCCAGAGGTGCTGTGGAAGGCAGGCCTGGCAGTCTACTTCTGGAAAATCAGCCACTGGAAACCTAGGGAGCACAGTTCTGCTCTGACACACATGGGGCCCCATGGGTTGGAGTCCACTCTGTGGCAACTAATTTTTTTTTTTTTTTTTGGTTATATTAATAGAGGGAAGAAAGATATACAGGCCAGAAAACAATACACCATGAAACAAAGATACCAAGAGGGGAACAGCAGCTGGGATGGGGCAGAAGCCTCAGTGCTCACACAGTACCTGGGCACAGATGGGCTCTAGTCCTGGAGCCATGGGGGACTGGAAGGCACACCTGATTCTTGAAGGCCTCAGGACTGAAGACACAGAAAGACAACCTCCCCACCCCCAATGTGTGCCAACAAAAAGCCCCAAAGGCCTAGAACCAAGAGAAGAGAAAAGTTAAGAGATGAAAGTAAGCGAAAGCTACAACGTTTGGAGAGACAGAATTAACGAAAGTGATATTTGCACAAAGCTCAATGATCCTTAATTTTGACAGCCTGGTAACCAAACACAACATAGCAGGCATAGGACAGAAGGACCTGCTCCCACTTGGTCTCCAGGTTGGTCCATTCCACAGAGAAGGGACAGCACTGTTCCTCTGCCAGGTCAGTTTCTGTGCTGTCCTTTCAAAGCGAGCAGCTGAGTGAGTGAACTCCCTGCAGGGAGTTTCGTTCCATTCCTTCTGCTAGTCTTCAAACTATATGCAACTGAAATTTGCCACTACTTGGAAAGTCTTCTTTCTCAGTACCAAAGTGTCCAGGAGACAAAACACCAAAGAATAACACCCTAGAATTAACCCCCTTGTACCTTTCTGGCAGGTTGCTTAATTTAAGATCCCTGTCCTATAGTGGTGTCAATTCCAGCTGCTGTTTTTCTAGTGCCCAGATAGCATGCTAGCACTCTTCCTTGTAGAACCTCCAGCTCCTGCATGCATGTATATGTGCACACATGCACGTGTGTGTGTGTCTGTATGTGTGTCCGCACGCACGCAATGCTGGACAGTGAAGAAGGCAATGCTCAGGGCCTGTTGGGATTCCTCATGGCCGAGTTGACAGGTAACCAACCACAGTGCAAGGCTACAATGTGACTATTTCCCTTCTTGCTGCCAAGCAGCTGTCCCTAGGGCAGATTTGGAAGCTGGGTGATATGTGGTGCTCATGGAAAAATCTGGTGGCACAGGGATTTGGTGTTTTGCAACTTTTCCTGTAAGCTGCATTGTTGGCATGGTTTGACAGGCAAACCATCCTGCCTCCCCACTGGCCAGCAAACTCCCAGGCCTCCACCCTGGCATGGTCTAGAACTCACTATCCCATCAGGATGACTCATCCTGTGATGGGTGGAGCACTGGTTAGGGCACATGCCACATCAGCCCACCAGATACTTCTACCTCTGCTGCCAGGTCAGGGGAAGACAGACCCAGCTTTGTCCTCCCAGCTGGAGGCGAACACGTCAAACTGGCTACCCAGGAAAGCATTTCCCTGGGGCGTCCCTGATTTGAATAATGTCCCAGCTATCAAGCTAAAATGCTGAGGCAAAGGAAATGGATCAGCTGGGCCTTGGTGGATGTGAGGCCCGAGCTGAGGGGAGTCAGGCTGAAAGGTGGAGAGGCCTCCTTGGTTTTAGTTAGAAGAAAGCAAGAGGTGATGCACAGGACTAAGGTTTTAAAGATATTAAGCAGTTAGACTTGGGAATTATTGGAAATATCTGCTCTCTCTCATATTTCCAGCTTAGGAATCTTGTCTCATTTTTCTTCCAGAAGACTTAAGTGTATTTGCCGTATGTTACTACTAGCTGCCATGAAGGTGGTCTCCAACCCACGGTGACCTTATGCAAACAGAACAAAACATTTCCTGGTCCTGAACCTTCCCCATGATCGGCTGCAGATCAGATCATTGTGATCCATGGATTTTTGCATTGGCTGATCGAAGATCTGGGTTCAGTTCCCAGCTCTGCCTGTCATTGTTCAGCATCACAGCAACATGGAAACCTCCAATGATAGGCAGAGCTGGGAACTGAACCCAGGTCTTTGACATGGAAGGTGAAAATTATACCAGTGAACCACCAGTGCCTCACAGAAACACAAAATCCCTGGGACCAATGGGCATTTGATGCTGGGAAAAGCCACTCAGAAAAGTAGGCGGGATAGGAAAATTTGGCAGGATGAGCTCAATCAGTGTTCCACAAAGTTATTTGCAAAGTTGGTGGAACACAACAGCTACACCAGATATTGTGAGATTAAACTCAGAAAGCCATGTGACGACATTTCAATTCCATCTAACAGAGATCCTGTCCAAAATACAAAAGACTGCTCAGAAAGAAAACCCTTCAAGTGAAAGAAAAATAATCAAAAAAGACCTGAAAGAAACTCAGCATTTGTGACTGTCAAGGGCCAATGGCTTCCACAGTTACTCTAGGACTATCTCCCTAAATGAAGGTTTATATGGTGAAATTGAAGGAGCCCTGGTGATGCAGTGGTTAAGTTCTTGGCTGCTAACTGAAAGACCAGCAGTTCGAACCTACCAGCTGCTCTGTAGGAGAAAGATGAGGCAGTCTGCTTACATGAAGACTGACAGCCTTGGAAAGCCTATAGGGCAGTTCTACTCTGTCCCAGCAGGCTGTAATGAGTCAGAATCAACCTGATGGCAGAGGGTTTCATTTTGTATTTTGTTTGGTTATGGTGAAATTGCCAAATCTACAACCTTTAATTCAGCAGAAAGAAATGTTGCCAGATCACTCAAATCTGGCTTCTCACAAACAAGACAAAGGAAGAGCTCAACAATTTAACTTTCTGGATAAGAACACATCCCATAAATTCTACAGTTTCTTCTTTGTCATGTCCATAGCTCTGTTTTTGTACCTGTTGGTGGGGTTCACAGGTGGTACTAGCAGTCTGCACAACTATAGGTTGGTGGTTTGAACCCATCCAGCAGCACCACGGAAGAAAGTCCTGGCAATCTGCTTCCACTAAGATTACAGCCAAGAAGACTCTTTGGGGGAGTTCTATTCTGCAACACATGAGGTCACTGTGGTTTGAATTAACTCAATGATAATGTTATTATTATCAATTTTTTTGTTTGCCTGTTGGTTAGACTGGCTTTCTGAATATTATCAAACATTATTTAATCTGAGTTGCGGTCATGGCTTTTATTTTCCACCCTCTAGAACTGCTAGGATAAGAAATCTGGTCACGACATTAGAAAAAAAAAAAACAACCTCAAAATAGCAGCAAACTCATTTTTAAGTGGTGAGCTCACTGATGCTGTATATACAAACGGCCTGTGTATTTTCAAACTTCTCTTATTCTCAGGGTTCCTAATGAACTGCAGCCCCTAAGTAGAATCAGTCTCAGTCTCTACAACATGAGCAGATTTTTCCCAAAGCATATGGAAATGAGTACATCAGCTACGGCTCACTCCAAAAATACCTAACTGAGAAGCCCAGACAGGAAGAAGCAAACAACCCATTTTTTTGACTTTTGGACTATGGAATGTTGACAACTATTTGTACGGCTCTTACAGAGTCTTGATGTCCTGGTTGAATCTTCGGGAAGGTTTTCATTAGAGAAGTCCATTTAGTGCAGTTTTTAAATATTTTGCCAGAAAGGAGCAGGGATTTACGGCTTGTGTGGATCTGAGAGCTATGCTAGTGTTTTTCATGCCAGGTTATATTGGGCAGACTCTATAAAAAGACCCAAAAGCAGAAGTCATGAACCTGAGTCACTCATTTTCCTGCAAGCCCATAAAAACCTTTCTCAGAAACTGTGTAAAGGAGATGTATTGAAATTATGCAGGACACAGCAGGAAGGCAGATCCAGAGAGCAGCGAGTCGGCTCTACTTTGGACGGCTTTGGCTCTGCCCACCCAAGTTCTCTGAGGAGGAGGGAAAGTGGATAATCAGAAATAAATGTCAATACTCACGATGGGGCGTTTGCTGGCAAACAGAGCACACAAGACTTAAATCCTCACAGGAAGGGCTGCTGTAACCCTTTTACTGACTTCCAGTCTCTCAGAATAACAGCTCCAGGTCTTCACACAGTGCATCGCCCTGCTGGGTGTTTATATTGTGTTTTCTTTCTTGCTGGCACCCACAGAGCATCTAAGTGGACTTCTCCAGCTGTAGTATATCTTCCCCCAGCACCCCGGAACAGCAGGGGCTGGATCCTGTCCTTCCTACACCCCAACAAGTGGGTGCTCCCGTGAAGATAAATCACCCGCCCTCTGCTTAGCTGGAGACTAATCATCACCGGTCTGAAATCTGACACTTAACCCATTATGACTCGCCCAAGGTTTGGAGTGAGAAAGTGTCTAAGGTGAAGCTGGCTATGTGTTAAAATCGGAGCCTTAACGATTTGGAAAACAAGCTCTGATGAGGGTGGGACCCTTCAGAACCACTCAAGGGGCTCGATGGATTCTGGGGTTCTAATTAATCAGACAGGTAAGTCCCTGAAACTCTGGGTCTCCTATTTATTTGCAGGTGGTGCAGGCATTTTGTTGTTAGGTGCTGCCGAGTGGCCCTGACTCATAGCGGCCCCATCGATGGCAGAACGAAACACTGCCTGATCCTGCATCATCCTCAGTCATTGTTATGCTTGAGCCCATCGTTGCACCCAATCCACTGTGTCCTCCATCTCATGGAGGGTCTTCCCCTTTTTCACTGACCCTCTACTTTACCAAACATGGTGTCCTCCTCCAGGGACCAGTCCCTTCTAACAACATGACCAAAGCACATAACACAAAGTCCAGCCAAGGACTTCTAAGGAACATCCTGGCTATACTTCTTCCAAGACAGATTTGTTCAGTCTTCTAAATGGTCCATGGTATTTTCTTTTTACTTTTATTATGGTGAAAACATACACAACAAGACATTTTCCAACATAATAACTTCCACATTCACAGCTCAGGGATATTGATGACATTTTTCTTGTACCACCAGGTATTTTCAATATTCTTTGCCAAAACCACAATTCAAATGCATCAGTTCTTTTTTGGTCTTCCTTATTCATTGTTCAGCTTTCATATGTGTATGAGGTGACTGAAAAGACCATAGCTTGGGTCAGGTGTACCTTAGACTTCAAAGTGGTATCTTTGCTCTTTAACACATTAAAGAAGTCTTTTCCAGCAGATTTACCCAGTGCAATACAATGTCTGATTTTTTTTTTTTTAATTTTTATTGTGATTTGGGTGAAAGTTTACAGAGCAAATTCATTTTCCATACAGCAGCTCACATATGTTTTGTCTCATGACATTGACTGCAATTTTCCACAATGCAACAGCAATGTCTGATTTCTTGACTGCTGTTTCCATGGGCATGGATTGTGGATCCAAGTAAAATGAAATCCCTGACAACTTCAATCTTTTCTCTATTTACTGTGATGTTGCCTACTGGTCCAGCTGTGAAGACTTTTGTTTTCTTGATGTTGATGTGTAATCCATACCGAAGGCTGCAGTCTTTCATCTTCATCAGTAAGTTGTCTTCTTCACTTTCAGCAATCAAGGTTGTGTCATCCGCATATCACAGGTTATTAATGACTCTTCCTCCAATCCTGTTCTTCTACATACAGTCCAGCTTCTTGGTTTATTTGTTCAGCATACAGATTGAATAAATATGGTGAAAGGATATAACCCTGACACACACCTTTACTGATTTTAAACCATGCAGTATCCCCATGTTCTCTTTGAACAACTAATTCTTTGTCTATGTACAAGTTCTCCATGAGCATAACTAAGTGTTCTGGAATTCCCATTCTTCTCAATGTTATCCATAATTTATTGTGATCCACATAGTCAAATATTTTTGCATAGTCAGTAAAACAGAGGTAAACATTTTTCTGGTATTCTTTGCTTTTAGCCAAGATCCATCGGACAACAGCAATGATATCCCTTGTTCCATGTCCTCTTCTAAATCCAGCTTGAATTTCCAGCAGTTCCATCTCAATATACTGCTTCAACTATTTTTCAGGAAAATTTTATTTGCATATGATATTAATGATATTGTTTGATAATTTTTGCATTCTGTTGGATCACCTTTCTTTGGAATGGGCACAAATATGGATCTCTTTCAGTCAATGTCTTTCAAATTTCTTGGCATAAACAAGTGAGTGCTTCCAGTACTGTATCCATTTGTTAAAACATCTCAATGGGTATTCCATCAATTCCTGGAGCCTTGTTTTTCGTCAGTTCCTTCAGTGCAGCTTGGACTTCTTCCTTCAATACCATCGGTTCTTCATCATATGCTACCTCCTGAATGGTTGAACGTTGATCAATTCTTTTTCGTACAATAACTCTGTGTATTCCTTCCATCTTCTTTTGATGCTTCCTGCATCATTCAATAGTTTGTCTATGTTGTTATGTGCTGTCGAGTTGGACCCGACCATAGCGACCCCTCTTTGGGTTTCTGAGGCAGTATCACTACGGAAGTAGATTGCCCCATCTTCCTTCCGAGGAGTGGCTGATGGGTTTGAACCGCCAGCCTTCTGGTTTGCAGTCAAGTGCCTTAGGCACTATGCTACCAGAGCTCTATATATCAACTTGAGGCTTGAATTTTTTCTTCAGTTCTTTCAACAGGCATTTTAATAGTTATGAAAGTCAAATGTTACTACTACTTCCTTAAAAAACAAAAACTTAACCCACTGTCATTGAGTCAATCTTGACTCACAGTGACCCTTTTAGGACAAAGTAGAACTACCTCATAGGGTTTCCAAGGCTGTAAATCTTCAGGGAAGCAGGCTGCCTTGTCTTTCTCCCATGGAGTGGCTGGTGGGTTTGAATTGCCAACCTTTTGGTTAGTAGCCAAATGCTTTAACCATTACATCAGCAGAGCTCCTTTACTTAAAGGCAAACAAAAGAAAACCACCTTCTTAAACACATTATTATAAATAATTTTGTTTATAAACTTCGGTGTGAAGTTATATACTTCCATAAACTACAACTAACATTTTCACTTAAAGTTGAAATGCATAATCCAGCTAAATCCAAATATTTTTTCATGATACACTAAATTAAGAAAGTCATTCAAAAAAAAAAAAAACTTACTGCCATCAATTCATTTCCAACTCATAGAGACTCCCATTGGGTTTCCAAGGCTAAAAATCTTTATGGAAGTGGATTGCCCAGTCTTCCTTCCATGGAGCATGGGTTTGAACCACTGACCTTCCTCAGCAGTCAAGTGTCTTATAAAGGCATTAGAAAAGGTTTATTCATTTGGCTCTATGACATAATTCATATTAAGAAAAAGATGATCAGCACAACCCCTATCAGGGAGAACATTTTATTTTTAAGCATTCTGCTTTTGGGTTTGATATAGTTTCCTAAAATATATACTTTTCCTCTTGATCTGTTTAATCAGAACTTCATAGATAACCACACTTCTGCTTTTCAATGTCAACATAATAACCTTAACCCTTAACCCTTTCAAGACCGAATTACTGTCTGCTTTGAATTCTTCCATTGAAACCATGTGTTTTCAGTAATGGAAGACATTTTGAATGAAACGAAAAAAAATTTTGGAGGTAATATGAATTTTGATACAATTAACGGAACACATACGTCCCAAGGGGACTCTGGTACTGGGATTAGTGGGATGAGGCCCGCTTTTTTCAGATTCATAGGGTCATACAGGCCCCTACTAAATGGAAGCATGCACTGAAAGTGGGTTAGGCACTTCCCACAAAACCCCAGGGATGGAAAACGTAGGTGGGCACTTTATGTTCCAAGGGTCATGATAGACCAAGGAAAAAGACTCACCACACACACCTGAACATTAACTAACCTAGGCAAGTTGTGCTTTGTCATCTGAAAAAAGGGGAGGGATGTTGGACAATGGAAATTTAAAATACACCTTTTAGCTCTTACACCAGGTCCCTGGTTAGTGCAAAACGTTTACACTTGACTACTAACCTAAGGGTTAGTGGTTTGAAGCTATCCAACAATGCCTCGCAAGAAAGGCCTAGTGATCTATTTCTGAACGATCAGCCACTGAAAACCCTACAGAGCGCAGTTCTACTTTGTCACCGTGAGCTGCAATCAACTTAATGGCAACAGGCTTGGTTTCTCCTTTTTGGTTTGTAGCTCTTACACCTCTGGTTTTATGTCGGGCAGCTCTGTTTGAGCTCTGAGCAACTGGGATAGTCCTAAGCACACCATTCGTGAGGGGAAGCAAAGCATAAATGAGAACACACATTTTAGTCCTTTTGCAGATTGAGTCAGCAGACCCCAGGGGGTCACACAGGTACCCACTAAGTAGAGTAGTCCCCGATTCTCAACAACACTCCCTCTGGCATTGGAAGACTGCTAAGGCCGGTGACAGGTCTCAGACTCACCACCATGAACACATCACCTAGGCCATGCTCCTGGAAACTACCAGGTTGGTTCCAGCTAGGCTAGACTAGTACAAACTGGTCTGACACTTGACAAACATGTGCAGTTCCTGCTGTCAGGCTGCCATAGAGGGCTCAGGGTTCTATTTGAGAAATGCTCCTGCCCAGAAAAATATTTACCCGACATAGAGGGGGCTGCTAGAAACAGAGTCTGTCTGCGCTGCCTCGGGGCTTTGGCCGTCTGGTTGACCAGGCCTTATCAGTAGCCTTTGTACCTCATTTGAGATTAGCATGGAGACAAAATCTGCAGCCCAAGGGCTGAGCTAAGCAACAGGATTTCAGCCTCCCAGCAGTGACAGAGAGTTAGGAAAACAGCCCTGCCCTTTAACCCAACTGGCCCATTCCTGTGCAGTTAGACTCAAGAAATAATCAAGCGGGGGAGGAAAAGGACTAGGCAAGAGGGCATGCTCTGCATCCTTAGCTATAATGGAGAAAATCCAGAAGCCGACTCTATTTCCAAATTAAAAAGAAAGAGGGATGTAACTGTCAGAAACACTCCAGGCAGCGTTATTATGTTAAAATAAAACAAAAAACAACCGTTGCCCTTGCGTTGACTCTGACTCCTGGTGATCCCACGTGTACTGGAGCAGAGCCGTGCTCCCCAGGGTTTTCAGAAGGAGCCCACCAGGCCTCTCTTCCACGGCACCTCGGAGTGGATGTGAACCTCCAAACCTCCAACTTCTCAGTGAGCAGCCTGGTGCGTTAACCATCTGCACCCCCCTGGGGATGCCAAGCAGTATTATAAGGCCTTTGAAAATATTGTTTTTTAAATCTATGTTTTCCATGAAGACCTGAAGCTAAAAGCTGAGTACCAAAATGCATAAAACCTTGTTCAAACTATGCATTAAGTTTGTTTGCCTCATGACAAGGATAAGAACTCATTGCCATCAAGTTGATTCTGACTCATATCAACCCTACAGGACAGAGTAGAACTGCCCCCATAGGGTTTCCAAGGCTATAAATCTTTATGGAAGCAGACTGCCTCATCTTTCTCCTGCAGAGAGGCTGAAAGATGAGAAAGAATGATTAAAAACAACTATTGTGGAATTCTGAGCAGCACTCCTGCCCTCCATTTTCCTGCCAAATTGTATTAATTTAAGGATTCCTGATGGCACAGTGGTTGAACACTCATCTGCTAACCAAAAGGTCAGTGGTTCCAACCCACCAGATGCTCTGTAGAAGATGTACAATCTGCTTCCATGAAGATTACAATCCTGGAAACCCTATGGGGCAGTTCTACTCTGTTCTAGAGTGTTGCCATGAGTCAGAATTGACTTGATGGCAATGAGTTTATTATATTAATTAAAAATAACAACTGAAGGTTTAATATAATTCAATGAGTACCTTAAATGAATAAATATGTATGTGTCTGAAAAAAAATACATATATTTAGGTTGTGAGAGAGGAGTAACAAGGGAGGGAAATCTATAAGAAGAAATGATTAGTAGAGGACATAGAGATGGTGAGGGCAAGCAGTCAGTCAGTCACTCCATGATACTCATCTACTTATTGCATTATAGATGGGGGAGAGGAGGGAAGTCTTGGCCAGTCGGCAAATGTCCAGCAGGGCTGGCACAGAGACCCCTAAGCAGGTGACACTGGATCAGGAGCTCATGATGGGGGTAGAGATGCAGGAAGAGGGGCACAGTTATGATACCCCCGCCCCTGACATCAGACCAATACTTTCTATTTTAAACAGTGTTTTCGTAGTTATTGTTTAATTTTCTTTCATCACAGCCACCAGGTGAAAAAGGAGGGACAGGCATTATTATCTTCATCTGTCAAATAAGCCACCTGTTATTTGGCTTCTCAAAGGATGCTAAGCTCTAATTAAGGTTTCACAACGTTAATTAGCGTTGAGAGCAGTATCAGCCCATCCAGTTCCCAACGTGGTTCAGAAACCTGGGAAAAGGTAGGCTGGTCCCCCACCCCACAGCCTGCAGATGCAGGAGTAACCTCCTAACCAGCGGTCCTCATCTGCTTCCCAGCCAGCTCTTCAGAGATGAGTCAGGCGTGGTTGATGGTATTCACTCCTCATTACATTAACAAATGGTATTAGGCTGCTCTTAGTCACACAGTGATGTAATGTTTCAAAATGAATGAACATGAAGCTGTGCCTGTCAACTGAAGGAGGACTGAAGACTTGGTGAGGAGAACATATAACACTGTAAAGGATGACACGACAGGGAGGACAGTGAGGAAGAGGAGATGAGCTGAGAGTGGTGCACAGGTGGGGTTGCCAGCTTCAGCCAGGAAAGTAGAGGTGGGGGTTGTTAGCTGTCACTGCCCCAATGCATGATGGAATGGAAACACTGCCCAGGCCTGTGCCATCCCCACAATTCACTATAGAGCAGACTGCTGTGATCCCTAGCGTTTTCTCTGGTCAATTTTTAGATACAGATTGCCAGGTCTTTCTTCCTACTCCATCTTAGTCTAGAATCTCCGCTGAAGACTGTTCAGCATCAGAGCAACACAAGGTCTCCACAGACAGATGGGTGGTGGCTGTGCATGAGGCCACAGTCTGGGAACTGAATCCAGTGTCTTGTGTGGAAGGTGAGAATTCTACCACTGATACCTCACATACACGTATACACACACACATGCACACACACACACACGTACATGTGTGTGTGTATGTAAAGCTACACAAAAGACTGGTTCTCTAATGAGGCTGGTGTACAAATTTATAGGGACTATAATTTATGTGGACTATGGACTAGAACAAGCAAATGTGCCCCTCATCCCCAGTGCAGATACCTGTCTGCAATAATAATTCATACTGATACCTGAAAGTCACAAGCCAGAGGGCTTGCCTTTGCTTTCAAACTCAGTGCCCAGCCCTGTTAGGCAGGATACCAGGTAAGGAGGGAAAGTGATGGGTGAGTCATCAGATCAAGGAACAGAGAGAAAAGGGTCACAACAGGAAAAGTCAAGTGGGAAAAGGAATTAGGAGCTGGTGGTGGTAGTGCCTAAACTCTGGAAGATGGAATTTTGTCAGAGGTACCAGAGGGTGGAGGTCCCGTGGCACCAACCCTCCCCTCAAACAAAGTTTTCACTCCACATGTGAGTGGACATGACTGTCCTCCAACAACCCTCGCTCTCTGAGCGTTAGGGCATGCATCTGCCCTCCGCCTGTCAGTAGACGTGCCTCCCTTCAAACAGCGCTCACCCTCTGCCTGTGAGTACATACATCTCCCCTCCAACAACCTTAGCCCTCTGCACATGAGTGGATGTGCCTTCTCTCAAACTGTCATCACCCTCTGTGCATTAGTGAATGCATCTTCCCTCAAACAACCCCAACCCTCTGTATGTGAGTGGATGCCGCTCACCTCAAACAACCAACACCCTTACATGTTACTGGATGCATCTCCCCTCAAACAACCCTTGCCCTCTATGCATGAGTGGACAATTCCCCTCAAACAACGCTCACCCTCCACGTGTTAAGTAGAGTCATCTCCCCTCAAACAATGCTAGCCCTGTGTGTGTGAGTGGATATGTCTCCCTTCAGACAACCCTTGCCTTCTCCCTCACAGGTCCAGGAGGGAGAAGGCAAATCAGGAAACTCACACACAAAAAATCCTACAATACTTCAGTCTCTTCACTTAACACTAATTTTACTAGAGAAACAATAGTCCTACTTTACTTCACTTAGGGGACATTGTAAATGCTTGTGCCATCAAGTAGCGATGATGATGACAATGACAGTATCATCTCACACAACTGCTGTAAGGATCAAGTGTAACAGTGCAGCCCTTGACCACCCTGTGGGGCACCGCTCTACTCTGACACACACACAGTCACCATGAGTCAGAGCTGACTCAAAGGCAACTGGTTTTGTTGCATAGTAAGTTTGTGAGGATGGTATGGGATTGGGCAGTGTTTTGTTCTGTTGTACATAGGGTCGATAGGAGTTAGACCCAACTGGACAGCACTTAACAACAAGCGCTCAATGAATGCTAGCTATTGTCATTATGCAGATTTTTATTATTGACTGCAGTCCTTGAGAGGATTCTATAAAAGTCCTGAGAAGCTGGGCAGCAGCAAGGAGGACAAACGGATGGATGGACAGAGTAAGATCAGTGGTCCCAGGATAAACAACTGCACTAATTTGGGTTTGGGCCTGCTACAGCTTTCTTGTCAGAGCTGATACCTGCAGCTGCCACCTACACAAGCTGGGAAAGCCCACGTCAGAGGTCTCCTTCTCCTGCATTTCTTGCTGTTGTCTTCAAAAGAGCTTGCCAGCTTACACAGCACAGAGTGAAAGCCGGTCCTGTCTCTGCAGGAGGATAGTATTTCTGACATCATATAATGGAGAAATGGACCTGCCCATATTCCATGGTCTTAGTTACCCAGTGCTACTACAACAAAAATACCACAGAGAGTGGCTATAAAGGACAGGAATGTATCCTCTTGCAGTGTTGGAAAGGACAGTCCACATCGGGTTGATGGCTCTCGGGGAGAAGCCTGCCTTGTCAGTAGCCCCTGGTGTTCCTTAGCTTGTAGATGGTTCCTCACAAGGTCTCTTACCTCTCTGTGTCTATTCTGTTCTTTTTATAAGACATCACTCAGAAGCAGGTAGGCTTAGGACCCACCTTATTCCAATATGACCTCATTAACATAATAAAACAAAGCCTGATTTCTATACCGGGCCTAATTCACAGGTCCAAGGGTTAGGATTTCCACACAACTTCTTGCGGGGCACAGTTCAATCCGCATGTCCTTGGAGCCAAGGTGCTCATTCAGGTCCCTGCCCCCAATTCAACATGCCCTCCACGTTGCCGTCCCAGGGGGCTGAACGTGAGCAGAGCCAGGGCCCTGGACACTGGCACAGGGCAAGAATTCCCACAGAGATAACCACTGCTCGCACACACTCTGCCAACACCTCAAAAGAATAATGAAAACTTGGCATGCCATTTTAGGCAGGCTGTTCCCCTCTGTCCCCTGAGGAGGCTTTTCTCCACATGCGTTCTACAAATTTCTCCCAAATCTCAAATAAGCAAGATTGAAGTAGCTATGCAAACAAGATTGGTCTTTCTGATTAACGATATGGCTTGCTGCATATTCCCCTCTGGGTGTCATTTTTCATACTACATCCTTCTCCTCCTCCCCTTTCCCTTGTTTAGCAACATTAAACAGAAGCTGCTTGGAAGCAGGTACCAACCACTGGTTTTAATAATCGAACCTATCTCCTCTCTCCACACTCAGTCCCTTAGAAAGAAGTGCACAAGAAGGAGTATACTTTATATTTGCTTCAGCATTCAGGTGTCCACATTTATCTTTTGACACTTCAATAGAATTGACTAAGGCAGTAATTTACCTAGTTGATTCCAGCACACAAAGACTCTAAAGATAAAAGCAAATTCTCTAAGAGATAAAAAAAAAGAAAAGAAAAAAAAAACTTCAAAGAATAGAAAATTGCTTTGACATCCTGCTTATCTAAGCAAACTGCCGTTATTTATCTATCATTAAAAGAAGTCAAGATCAATTTGAGCAAAGACATATTTAACACACATGTGCGTGCACACACACACTCGTGCACGTAGGCATGCATGCACACGCCTCCCTGAGCACTATGGTTACCTGAGGCACGGCCGTTAACGTTCATGGTGTGAGCCATGGTGGCTTGTCTCCAAAACACAGATCCCAACAGGAGTGAAAACTCACGCAAATTTTATGCATCAAGTCTCCAAACGCATTCAACCTGAAACAGTAAAGAACACCCCATCAAAATGGATCCTTTAAAATATGTACAGCACTGCATCTTAGGCTTCTGGTTACAAAGAAGGCTGTTAATGGAGGGAGCAAGACGGGATGCAGGGAGACACAGACCATGGATCACAGTGGTAACCACATTGGCCACTCAGTATTAGGAGAGATAGGACCCTAGACTGGACCAGTGGGCAGGCAGAGAGAGAAGGGCTCTCATTTTAGAAAGCAAAACTGGGTAGCCAACAATGCGACTGTCCTAGGAAGGTGGTGGTCTTCCAACACAAATCACCGCCTAATGGGAACTACAGTGTAGCACTCCACAGATGACTTCTGGGTTTAACTTTATGCCCTTTTCCAAATGCTGGTCCAATGATTTTGTTTATTCAATATCAATGTCAAAGCTGAGGCTGTATCAAATGATTCATACATTTTCTTAAGAAAGATTAATTTCATGCAGATTCTTTTCGGACATCTCAAATCTTCCTGCCAACTCGGCATTCTTCTATGCACTCATTCTTCTAAAATCGGATGCAGTCTCCCTCTCAAAAAACATCTTGGCTCTCTCCCACTGCCCTGCTGGATAAACTTCAGATGACAGGGAATGGCATGCAGATGTAAGTCATGGGGTCCATGCTGGGTCACATTTTATATTGATTCTCTATTTGAAAGCTGCTGGAGACGACTGCAAGACATATGTGCCAATCACACCAACCAGAACAACAGAAAAATGACACCTCTTTCCAGAAAAGAAACACTGCACTGACCTTTGCTGTTATTGTTGTTTTAAAATTTTTTATTGAGACTTGCATGAAAGTTTACAGAACAAATTGGTTGTCCATTCAACAATCTGTACACGTTTTCTTTACGACATTGATTGCAATCCCCACAACGTAACAGCACTCTTCCCTCTTCTCCCTGTGTTTCCCGTTTCCGTTCTTCCTTCTTTCCTGCCCCTTCCTGCCTTCTGAGCATTCTCCCTGGGCACATGCTGCCCCAACATGTGCTTTTTGAAAATGCCAACTAAAAACTGCCATCAAGAGATGCAAACAAAGGTACAGGCAGAAATATTCTATCCCACTGCTAGAGCCACAAAACCAGAGGAAACTGAGCTGAACACATTCCAAGATGAGAATTAAAGTGTCAATTTAGAAATCAAGATGGCAATAGAATACTGAAATATTAACATATCCACATATGTTGTATTATAAAGCAGCCATTAAAATAACTTGTTCCTGTTGTTAAGTGCCATCGAGTCGTCTCCGATTCAGTGACACTATATACAACAGAACACAAAACTGCCCAGTCCTGTGCCAGCCTCACTATCTCTACTATACCTGAGCCAATCACTGTAGCCACCATGTCAATCTATATTGTTGAGGGCCTTCTCCTCTTTTGCTGTCCCTCCACTTTACCAAGCATGACATCCTGTTCCAGAGAATGGTCCCTCTGACAACATGACCAAAGTAGGTGAGACAAAGTCAGGCCATTCTCACTTCCAAGGAGCATTCCAGCTGTACTTCTTCCAGGACAGATTTGTTAGTTGTTTTAGCAGTCTATGGTACTGTCAGCATTCTTTGCCAACACCACAACTCAAAAGCATCAACTCTTTTTCAGTCATCCTTTTTCATTGTCCAGCTCTCACATGCATACGAGGCAACTGAATATACTATGGCTTAGGTTAGGTGTATCTTAGTCTTCAAGAAGACATCTTTGCTCTTCAGCACTGAAAGAGGTCTTTTGCAACAGATTTGCCCAATGCAATACGTCTTCAGATGTTGACTGCTGTTTCCATCGATGTAGATTGTGGAACCAAGTAATATAAAGTCTTTGACAACTTCAATCTTTTCTCCATCTATCATGATGCTGCTTATTGGTCCAGTTGTGAAGATTTTTGTTTTCTTTATGTTGTTGTTGTTAAGTGCCAACGAGTCGTTTCCGACTCATAGCGACCCCATGCACAGCAGAACGAAACACTGCCCG
>NW_006922156.1:634994-667997 GCF_000298275.1 Orycteropus afer afer | reverse complement strand
TTTGTTTTTTTCTTTCTTTCCTGTCTTTTTTTGATCTTTTGCTTTTTTCATGGATGATGTTCTTGATGTCATCCCACAATTCCTCTGGTTTTTGGTCACTGGTGTTCAATGTATCAAATCTATTCTTTAGATGGTCTCTAAATTCAGGAGGGATATTATCAAGGTCTTATTTTGGCTCCCATGGACTTCTTTTAATTGTCTTCAACTTGAACTTGAACTTGCATATGAGCAACTGATGGTCTGTTCCACAATCAGCTCCTGGCTTTGTTTTGGCTGAAGATATTGAGCTTCTGCGTCGCCTCTTGCCACAGATATAGTTGGTCTGATTCCTGTGTACTCCATCTGGTGGAGTCCACGTGTAAAGCCGTCATTTGTGTTGTTGAAAAAAAGGTATTTGCAACAAATAAGTAATTGGTCTTGCGAAATTCTATCTTGTGATCTCTAGCATAATTTCTATTACCAAGGCCATATTTTCCAACTACCAGTGATTCTTCTTTGTTTCCCACTTCTGCACTCCAATCACCAGTGATAATCAACACATATTGACTGCATGTTTGGTCAATTTCAGGTTCCAGAAGTTGGTAAAAATCTTCAATTTCCTCATCTTTTGCTTTGGTGGTTGGTGTGTAAATTTGAGTACTAGTAGTATTAACTGGTCTTCCTTGTAGGCATATGGATATTATCCTATCACTGACAGTGCTGTACTTCAGGATAGATCTTGAAACATTCTTTGTGATGAATGCCATGCCATTCTTCTTCAATTTGTCATTTACTGCATAATAGATCATACGGTTGTCTGATTCAAAATGGCCAAAACCACTCCATTTCAGCTCCGCCTAGGGTATCGATCTTTATGCATTCCATTTCATTGTTGACAATTTCCAGTTTTCCTAGATTCATACTTTGTACATTCCATGTTCTTTCTATTAATGGATGTTTACAGCTGTTTCATCCCATTTTGAGTCATGCCACATCAGCAAATGGAGGTCCTGAAAGCTTTACTCCATCCACATCATTAAGGTTGGCTCTACTCTGAAGAGGCAGCTCTTCCCCAGTGGTATTCTGAGTGCCTTCTGACCTAAGGGGTTCATCTTCTGGCACTATATCAAACAATGTTTCAGGGCTATTCATAAAGTTTTCCAGTAATATATAAGATAGTGTTTCACTGGTATTCATAAGGTTTTCACTGGCCAAATCTTTGAGAAGTAGATAGCCTCTTCCTTCTTCCAAGTTTGTCTTAGTCTAGAAGCTCTCTGAAACCTGTCCACCTTGGGTGATGCTGCTGGTATTTGAAATACTGGTGGCATAGCCTCCAGCCTCACAGCAACAACACACAAGCCACCACAGTATGACAAACTACAGATGAGTGGTGGAATAGGAAGTCCTAGGGGAGTGCAAATGGTTAAGTGCTCAACTACAGCTGAAAGGTTGTCATTTCAAACTTACCCTGAAGGACCTTGGAAGACAGGCCTGGTTATCTACTTCCAAAAGATCACAACTTGAAAAGTGTATGGAGCAGTTGTACTCTGCAAACATAGGGTCATGATGCGTGGGAATCAACTGAGTGGCAACTAACAATGATAATAACATAGTAATATTCTCAAAATGTTGAGTGAAAAATTATTTTTAAAATTATATTCTACCATAAACCCAATTTTATTTAAAATACAGAATACTTAACTGTGCTCATTAGGAACCTGTACATTAACCAAGAGCCAGTTGTTGGAACAAAACAAGGGAATACAGCATAGTTTAAAATCAGGAAGGGTGTGCATCATGGTTATATCCTTTCACCATACTTATTCAATCTGTATGCTGAGCAAATAATACGAGAAGCTGCACTATATGAAGAAGAACACAGCACCAGGATTGAAGGAAGATTAATTAACAACCTATGACATCCAGATGACACCACCTTGCTTGCTGAAAGTAAGATGACTTGAAGCACTTACTGATGAAGATCAAAGACTACAGTCTTCAGTATGGATTACATCTCAATATAAAGAAACAAAAATCCTCACAACTGGACCAATAAGCAACATCATGATAAATGGAGAAAAGATTTTATTTGTCAAAGATTTAATTTCACTTGGATCCATAATCAACACTCATGGAAGCAGCAGTCAAGAAATCAGATGTCATATTGCACTGTGCGAATCTGCTCGAAAAGACCTTAAAGTGTTTAAAAGCAAAGATGTCTCTGAAGACTAAGGGGTGCTTAACACAAGCCATGGTATTTTCAATCACCTCATATGCACATGAGAGCCGGACAATGAACATGGAAGACTGAAGAACAGTTGATACTTTTGAGTTGTGGTGTTGGTGAAGAATACTGAAAATACAGTGGGCTGCCAGAAGAATGAATAAATCTGTCCTGGAAGAAGTGCAGCCAGAATGTTCCTCAGAAGTGAGAATGGCCAGCCTTTGTCTCACCCACTATGGTCAGGTGGTCAGAGGGGACTGGTCCCTGGAGGCTATCATGCTTGGTCAAGTAGAGGGTCAGTGAAATATGGGCAAAGCCCTCAACAAGATGATTGACACAATGGCTGCAACAATGGGCTCAAGCATAGCAAGGATTGTGAAGATGGCACAGGATGGGCAGTGTCTTGTTCTGTTTTACATGAGATTGCTATGAGTTGGAATTGACTCAATGGCGCTTAACAACAACAAATGTACAGTTAGTCAACACAATTTGAAGTAAATACATCAAAATGTTCACTGTGGTTGCCCCTGGGTGATGTAATTATGGCTGTTTTCAGCTCCTTTATTACTTTTATAAAATAATAATTAAAAACAAACATTCAGACCTTTTTTGCCAATTTTGGTTTTATTTGCTTTAAAATGTACCTTTGCATTTAAAATGGAGCTCTGGTGGTGTAGTGCCTAAGGCATTTGACTGCTAACCAGAACGTTGGTGGTTCAAATCCACTAGTCACTCATTGGAAGGAAGACGAGGTGATCAACTTCTGTAAAGATTTACCACTTTGGAAACCCAATAGGGGTCGCTATGAGTCAGAATTGACTCAATGGCAGTGGGTTTGTTTGTTTTTTCTAAAAAAAAAAATGTACCAGGGAACAGCAACAGTACCAAAAAAAAAAAAAATGCTACCTGAAGGAAATGATCAAGCTATAGTCTACAGTCATTATCACTGGTGTTGTTAGGTGCTGTCGAGTCAGCTTCGACTCATACTGACCCTATGTACAAAAGACTGAAACACTGCCCGGTCCTATTGGACTATTCGTACCATGGTGGGTAATGGTTCAAAGCTCACTCACCACTGAAAGAACAAAGTCCAAAGAGCCCATGTTTCCAGGCTGTGTGTGAGCAGCAAGGAACCCTTGGTAGTGTGGGCAGTTAACACACTTGGCTGCTCACTGAAAGGCTGGAGCTTTGAGTCCACCCAGAGGGACCACAGAAGAAAGGCCTGGTGATTTGCTTCCGAAAGGCCACAGCCTGAAAATCTTGTGGAGCACAGTTCTACTTTGACACACGTGGGGTCTCCAGGAGTTGCAATCAGCTTGACAGCTTTGGAGTCCCTGGGTGTTGCAAACAGTTAACATGCTCAGCTGCTAACCCAGAGGTTGGAGGTTCGAGGCCACTAGAGGTGCCTTAAAAGAAAGATCTGGTGATCTACTTCTGAAATATTAGCCACTGAAAATCCCATGAGGCACAGTTTGATTTTGACACACATGGGGTTGCCATGAGTCAGAATCGACTTGATGGCAATTGTCTGGAGTCCTGGGTGGTGCAAATGGTTCCTGTACTTGGGGCTAAGGTAAAGGCTGGAGGCTCGAGTCTGCTCAGATGCGCCTCAGAAGAAAGGCCTGGTGATCTCCTTCCTAAAAATCAGCCACTGAAAATCCTATGGAACACAGTTCTACTGTGACACAAATGGGGGTGCCATGAGGAGGAGTCAACTCGACGGCAACTGGTTTTGAGCAGTTTGCTCCTCTAAATAGCTTTTCCAGTACAGTGAAGACCACACAGCTCACCTAGAGAGACCTGATTCTACACCTCCCCTCTCTACTCCCCTGAGGCCTCCACACCCCCCACTGGTTCCCAGTTCCTGGGCTGCTAGCCCAGAAGGAGCACAAGGTGGCTCCAACCTCCCTGCCTATGTGGCGGTCACATGACACTGGAAACAGAGGCACTGATTCAGGTCTGCAGCAATGAACTTGGAGAGCAGTCACCTCTGGTGCAGTCAGAGCTCGCTGACCCAGGAGGCAGCTGTGGGGCTAGAGTGAATATCATCTTCACCACCAGGCATGTCTCTAGATGCCCGACAAAGGCTGCTTTGTAAATAAATAAATAGAAGGTGGGCCTGAGAGGACAAACATGAGAGGGAGGAAAGGGGAGCTGAGAGGACGGAAAGGGGAGCTGAGAGGGCAGAGGAAAGAAGCTCAGCTTCTCTCGCATTATTCAACTAATTACACTTTTAAATGCCAACACCCACAACCTGAGCCAAACCCTGTTCGCTGGCCCATCCTAGCCCTGGGCTTGCACTCTTGCTTCACAGTGGCTTGTAAAGACTCCCGTTTAAAACTTGAAGGCAAACAAGAGGCAAGAAGAGACAAGCTGCCCGCATTAGATGTGAATGAAGTCTGAGCCAAGGTAATGTGGATGGAGATTTGCCCACAATCTTCCTCGTCAACCTTCACTAGCTTTGGCCCAAAGCTCTCTTGTTACAGAACTTCTTTCACCTGACAGATCTTTATTGCAGATCCAAATTGGTCCTCCTCTTCTCAAACTGAACAATAAAATCAACACAAGAAGGAAGTCTAAAGTGAGGAATTATAAACATGGTGTTGTTATTAGGTGCTGTCAAATCAGTTCTAACTCATAGCCACCCCTGCATGAAACCCTGCCCAGTCCTGCACCAGGCAGGACCGTGTCAATCCATCTCGTTGAGGGTCTTCCTCTCTTTTGCTGTCCCTCTATCAAGGATGAATGAAGTCCTTCTCCAGGGACTGGTTGCTCCTGGTAACATAGCCTAAGTACATGAGATGAAGGCCCTAAGGCTATCACTGGTAAAATAACAGATGTGCTCGCCACTGGGTGTAAGCCAGCATCTGTGCAAGAGGCCAGTCCCATACAGCGTATCATTTTCCCCATTTACAGCTTATGGTGGCTGTGAATTGTGAAGATGCCTTTCTTGTCTGCAGATCCTTAAGTCACCGCAGTGAATACTCTGGAAAAGATCTGGCTGTGACCCATTCCTCTGTTACAGATCAATACACTGCATCTTTTCTCCCTCAGAGGAGAGTGCTAGCCAGTAAATCTTAAGAGAGACAATGGACAATGGTGGCTTAATTCTGCCAGAGAAAGATTAAAGCACTTCTTCCAGAGGAGTCAGGAGAACACATCAATAAAGAACATAATGAATGTTCCCTTCTCTATTTCTGGACACTGAAGTGCCCTGGAGGACGTTTTAGTGGCTCCCCAAACATGGGGCAGGGAATAATGTAGACGCTGCCTGAGTGAACCCTAGAATGATGTCACATTAGCTTAATAGGAGACAAACATGACAACTGATGAGCTCTCTTCGAAGAACAGACCCAGGAAAAAAGCAGTAAATAAAGTTGAGATTTTTTTTTTAAGAATTATTTTTGAAATTGTGGTAATTATATAGGAAGGCTCCCTGGTGGTGCAGTGGTTAAGTGCTCAGCTGCTAACTGGAAGGTTGATGGTCTGAAGCCACCAGCTACTCCACAGGAGAAAAGACTTGGCGACCTGCTCCCATAAAGATGTCGGCCTTGGAAACCCTATGGGGCAGTTCTGCTCTGTCCTGTGGGGTCGCTAGGAGTCCAATCAACACAATGGTGCATGTGAACAAAAAACGGCAAACATATATGTAACAAAATATTTGACATTTCAGAAGTCTTCATGTGCACACGTCAATGATGTTAATTATGTTCATCATCATGTTCAACCGTCACCCTTACTTAACAAGCTCAGTGTCCCTTACGCACTAAACCCTCCTCTCCCCTCCTCCTACCCACCCTCGTAAGCACTGTGACTCTCCGTATACATATGCCTACTCTAGATATCCCATGAGTGGATCACACAATATATATCCTCCTGTGACTGACTTATTTCACTCAGCATAGTGTTGTGAAGGTTCAGCCATGTTATACACATTCTATGATATGCTAAAATAGAGATTTGATATCTATCCCAGGCTAACACTGCCAACTCGTCAAATGCCAGTGTCTTGGTTAGAACCAAGCTAATAATGTTGATGACATTACTGACGACAGCTAGCATTTATCCAGCTCTGATTGTTATTAGTTATTGAAATCTAGAACATCCTCTACTCTAAGGCATACCATTTTAAGTACCACTGATAAAGAAAAGATGTTGCCAATCAAAAGACACAATGCTTTTTAAAATTACATTAATTATAAGATACATCGTCATTTCACAAGTGTTAAAATGTCAAAAATGTGCATCGTAGAATTGATGAACCATGTCACACTCCAAGCTACTTTTTTTTTCTTTAGTTACCTCTTCCCTGTCCAAGTCACTTTTAAAACACTTAGTATCTATGACCTTATTTAAACCTCACAAAACCTCTTCTATTATTCCCTCTCCCCAATTCTATAGACTGGAAACTGAGGCCCAGGGTGGTTTAGCACTTGTCCCAGGTCACTTAGCTGGTAAGTGATGGAGCTGACCTTTAAACAGGAGCTTTGGTCCCAAGCCCTATGGTCTGTGATTTGGAGTGAGTGATAGCACTATTGTTCTAACAAATAAGAACTTATATGCTTAAGTGAACAATGTTCCTTTTAAGGTAGTCACCCTGGGGATACATTCGCTTATTGCAAAGATGCTTTACATTTCAATTATATTTGCAATCTTATTTCTTGGGATAAGAACACGTTTCTAACATGTTTAAGAGCTTGAGGGGTACGTACATGATACACAGGGAATGTCTCTCAGTACTGAAACATCATACTCTAAAGTATGTACAAATCACATATCTGATAAAGGTCTGCTATTGTTAGCTGCCATCAACAAATGCTGGCCAGTCCTATGCAATTCTCATGACTGGTTGCAGAGTGACCAAGGTGGTCCATAAGGTTTTCACTCACTGATTTTCAGAAGCAGACTGCCAGTCTTTTATTCCCATGTTAGTTTTGCATCTTCCCTGAAACCTGTTCAGCATAGCAATATGAAAGCCTCCACTGACAGATGAGTGGTAGCTACAAGTGAGGTTCATTTGCTGGGAACTGAACCAGGTCTCCTCCACGGAAGGTGAGAATTCTACCACAGACCCACCAATGCCTTGATAACGGTCTAGTATCCAGAATATACAAGAACTTACAACTCAGTAACAAAAAGACAAACAACCCAATTAAAAAAGGGGCAAACAACTCAAACAGTTATTTCTCCAAAGAAGATATACAAATGGTCAACAAGCACATGAAAAGATGTCCACCCCATTAATCCTTAGAAAAATGCAAGTCAAAACTACAATGAGATATCACTTCACACCAACTAAGATGGCTGTGATAAAAAACAAAAAAGATGCATTGGGAGGGGGGATGGGGAGAAATTGGAAAACTTTTCCTTTGCTGGTGGGAAGGTAAAATGGTTCAGCCATTGTGGAAAACAGTTAGGAGGTCCCTTAAAAAGTCAAACAAAGAACTATCATTCCTTGCAATTCCACTCCCAGAGAGAAACCCATAAAGACTGAAAATAGGCACTCAAACAGAAACCTGCACCTGCTCATTACAGTACTATTCACAGTAGCCCCAAGGTGGAAATAGCTCAAATGTCCATCAGTCGAAGAATGGGTAGACAGATTACAGTATATCCATACAATGGAATAGTCAGCCATAAAAAGGAACAAAGTACACTACAACGTGGATGAACTTTGAAAACATTAGACTAATAGAAAAACCTGGACACAAAAGGTCACATATGAAATACCTAGAATAGGTAAATCCAGAGAAACAGAACCCACATTGGTGGTTGCCAGGGGTTGTTATCAGGAGGGAGCAGACCCTGCAGAAGGGTATCATGCTTGGAAAAGAAGAGTGTCAGTGAAAAAGAGGAAGACCCTCAACAAGATGGATTGACATAGTGGCTACAACAATAGGCTCAAACATAGCAACAACTGTAACCATGGTGCAGGGCAGGCAGTGTTTTATTCTGTTGTGCATGGGGTCGCTATGAGTTGGAGTTGACTCAATGACACCTAACAACAACAGGGATTGGGGAGAGAGGAGGGGAGAGAGAAGCAATCGTTTAATGGGCATGAGGTTTCCTTTTAGGGTGATGATGATGTTTGGGGATGAGACAGAGGTGAGTTTTTCTACAACATTGTGAATATAACTGAACATGACCTAATTGTTCACTTAAAATGATTTTATGTCACATCAATTTCACCTCAATTAAAAGAAGACAAAACAAACAAAAAAAAATACTCACTGCCATCGAGTCAATTTGGATGGTTAAGTGTCATTTTGAGTGGCAAGGTTCTTATCCCCATTTTACTGCCCTATTTCTATACATTTTGGAAACTTCAAGAATTCATATGGAGCCTTCCTTCTGTGTTCAATGGTGGAAAATTTTTTCAGTTGAAAAAATGATTTTTTGAAAAAGTCAAATAGCGTTCATAGTAAAATCTAAAGAATAAATTTGATAATCAAGTTGACAATACCATTTGGAGTTTAGAATATAGTTGGCATAGTGCCTAAGGCATTTGACTGCTAACCAGAAGGCTGGCAGTTCAAACCCACCAGCCACTCCTTGGAAGGAAGGTTAGGCAATCTACTTCCGTAGTAATACCGCCTTGGAAACCCAAGGAGGGGTCGCTATGAGTCAGGTCCAACTCCATGGCACATAAGAACAACAACAACAACAACAAATGAATATTTTAATTAATTACTTTAACACATTTTAAAAATGTGCAAACATCTTAGATTTTGTGCCAGGCACTATTTTGATTCTCTTATGGAGACACAAGATAGACCAGGGCACTGTGCCTGTCTCCAGATGTCCACATACTAGTGCTGAAGGCAGACAGACATAGTTAAAGGAGAAAACACTAGAACAGCAGTGTACACCTGGATCAAGTCCAACCCATAGGACAGTGGTCTTTGCGCAGGAAGGGTGAGAGTGGCCAAAAACGTGTTCATACTAACAGACCACTTGATCTATGTCTGAGTGTGTTTTTAGGGGAAGAAATGTGGAAGGGCATTCCTGGCAGAAGGAACAATACATGCAAACACAGGAGACCAGTGCATGCACAGGAAGTAGCTGTGCACAGAGCTGTTTGTTTATGAGGGCTTAACCTTAAATGAAGGGAGCTCTGGTGGCTTAACGGTTAAGTACTGAGCTGCTAACCCAAAGGCTGGCGGTTTGAGTCCACCTAGCAGTTCTGCGGAAGAAAGACCTGGTGATCTGCTCATGTAAAGATTACAGCTAAGAAAACTTTACAGGGCAGGTCTACTCTGTCACATGGGGCTACTTGAGTCAAAACTGACTGGACAGCACCCAATAACAAGCAGCTGTAAATGATGCTAACTGAGCCTGAAAGAATGACAACACAAGGGGCCTAAAGGAAGTAGGTTCTACAACAATGAAACCCCAAAACACACATGTACACAAACCCCCAGAGTTTGCTGTATTCACTTCTTTAAATAAGTTAGTCTTTCAAACAGGTATCCAAAAACATGTCCAGTGCATTACCCATACCATACATGATAGTCCATACAGAGGCACCAAGAATTTAATTAAAAGTAATTTAATTAAACATATGTTTGAATATTAACTGTGGGCAGAGTTCATCAGATAATCTCCTGGTGATTTCCAATATTGGCTCCTACCATAGGGGCAGTGGGGGCAATGTTGGCTGACTCTTGGTTATTTTGCAATCCAGTGACCTCATATGATTCAACCCCAGCTGGCTTCTTCCAATACAGCAGATAAAGATAATTTTCTTGATGAGGCTGGGGTAGAAGTGACGGGAAATTTCAACAGCTAATCAAGATCCAAATTAGACTCTTACCTCTTACCTCAATCTTAGTTTTCATTTATAATTTATAAATTAGGGGGATTGTACCTGTTGGTTCAAGCAGTTATATTTGCTGCCTTATTCCTTGGGGTAACAGGTTTAAGAGGCTTGAGGAGGTACTTTATGACAGGAACAAATTAACATGCAGACAATAAAGAGAAAACACAGAAAAAGAACAGTAAATACATTCATTCATTCATTCCTTTATTCACCAAATAAGTGCCTATTATGTGCCAGGCTCTGAGGATACAGCTAGGAAAAGTAGATCCCCTTTTGTCCTCCAAAAAATGTAACTAGAGATCTGTTTTGGGCCTTAAAATAATTTAGGGTCACAGTATGCGGAAGAAATTACCTATACTAAAAGTGATCTTTTCTACATTACTTGATAAGAGTTCCCATGAGAATGGGAGTGAACATGGGTATGTCTGGGCCTCCCACTCACCCACATCCACACTACACTATGAAGGTACCCCAGTCTCTTTCTATGAGTGTGCTGCGGAGCAGTGCTGCCAGCCAGCAGGTTAAACCCTTGGATGGAGCCTGCGTGTGCTCTCAGGGCTGCCCTGGGTCAGCTCCAGCAAGGCTGGTGGGACCCACACAGTTTCCTAAGCTGGTAGAAAGAACTGGAAAGCTTCTTTCCAGGAAATGTTCTGGGGTGTGGGCTTGTCAGGTCACAATACCCAAGGCTGAAAACCAGCTGCTCCACTGCAAAAAAAAAAAACATGGGGTGAGGTGGTGTGTGACAGACTGGGGATGAGCAAGCCAATGGATGTTAGAATTACTGATGCTGGCACTACTTTTTTTCAGTTTACCACTTTCGCATGTCTGACTTCAAAGGAAAAGTTTTATGACTGAAAGAGAGATACAGTGAGATAGTGTTTATTAATCTGCTTTGGCGCCTCTGTAATAGTGGGTTTAGGGAAACAGACCATAGAGACAAGTAAGCCTTGAATGTACAAAAGTGATCATAGTAGTCAAGTCTTGCTTGCACTAAGCAAGAACCTCTACCTGTGGTAATTTATAGGTTACACTATTGGTGCCTTTGCCGCCTCAAACATTAAAAAAACAGAAGGCAACAGCCACAGATGCCAGGGGATGAGTTTAGCACAGTTTGAAAGGCTCTGGGTTCATTCAGGTTTAAATTATTGACAAGGTGCATCTTTCATTTGCTTACTGCACTAGCAGAAGTCTTCCCTTTTACTTCCTCCAGGATTGGATACCTGTGTGGTAATGTCAAGCTCAAAGGTGCTTGGCACTGCCACTAAGTAAACCAGAACGTCAGACTCATGGTAACTTCATATATATATAGTAGAACTTTGTTCCACTGAGTTTTCAGTGGCTGGTTTTTATGGAAATAGACTGCCAGGTCTTTCTTCTGAGTCACCTCTGGGTGGACTTGATGCTCCAACTTTTGGGTTAGCAGCCAAATGTGTTAAGCGTTTGCACCACCCAGGGACTCTAGTCACTGAGACAACAGACAAATCCATCGCCGTCTAGTTGACATGGACTCATAGCAACCCTATAGGACAGAGTGGAACTGCCACATAGAGTTTCCAAGGCTGTAAATCTTTATGGATGCAGATGGCTTCATCTTTCTCCCACAGAACAGCTGGTGGGTTCAAACCACTGACTTTTCAGCTAGCAGCTAAGAACTTTAACCACAGTGCCACCAGGAGACCTGTAATATGGGTTCAGATTCTTAACCTTAAAACAGTGGTTCTAAAAATGTGGTCCTGGACAGCAATGTCAGCAGAACCGGGGAACATGCTAGAAATGCAGATTCTCAGGTCCTAGAATTAGAGCAGAATCAAGAACTGTAGGGATGGGATCCAGCAATCTGTGTTTCAACAAGCCAAGCCCTTCAGGGGATTCTGATTTAGATCAAAGTTTGAGAACCACTGCCTTAAATGAAAGGAGACCTAGTGTCATAGTGGTTAAAGTGCTTGGCTACTAACTGAAAGGTCATCAGGTTCAAACCCACCAGCCACTCTGTGGTAATCCATGGGAGAAAGATGTGGCAGTTTGCTCCAGTAAAGATTACAGCTTTGAAATCCTATGGGGGCATTCTACTCTGTCCTACAGGGTCAACTGTGAGTTCGAATTGACTCTTTAGCAGTGGTTTGGTTTTGGTTTGGCCTTAAATGATAAGTTAATTCTTCAAAGGAACAGCTGGTTTATTTGATCTTAAATGGGAAAAAATTCCTAAGGCTCTGAGAAGGAGCCCTCGTGGCACAGTGGCTAAAGCACTTGGCTGCTAACTGAAAGGTTGGCGGTTTGAACCTACCAGCCACTCCATGGGAGAAAAATGTGGTTATCTGCTCCCAGCCTAGAAAACCCTAAGGGGCGGTTCTACTCTGTCACATGGGGCCACTATGACTTGGAATCCACTCCACAGTACTCAACGACAACACCAAGGCTTCAAGGGCCAGGAATAGCCTCTATTCCAGGAAAATGGAATCCAGTCATTTAGAAAACAGTATCAAGGAGGCTCACCTTTTTCCACTCACTCGTTCAAAAAATACTGATGAAGCACTCAGCACACAACAAGCCCAGGGCCAGGCACTTGGACTAGAGTGAGAAACAGAACTGACTCAGTCCCTGCCTGCTTGGAGCTTATACGCAGGAATTTTACACACACATACACACACAATTATGGTAAATCTTACAAAGGAGAAAACAATAGGTGTTGAGGTAGACCGCCTTATAGGACTGATGCAGGGGATGTGGGCTGGACAGGAATAGGATGGTCCTGAAATGCCTCCACAAGGAAATGACATGGAAGCTCAGACCTGATGGGTGGGTAGGAGTAACTAAGAGGGCTTGTGGGAGAAAAGAGTAGTCCAGGGACCAAAACAGAGGGGCCACAAGGAGAGCCTCACAAACATGACAAATGCACCCATATGGATTTGACAAAGGCTTAAAAGAAGCAATTCAGTAGAGGAAGGAAGCCTCTTTAACAAATGATGCTATAGCTGTTGGACATCTACAGGCAAAACAAGGAGCCTTACTCTTAACATTCCACCTTATACAAAAAATTAACTTGAAATGAATCGAACGCAAAAGGAAGAATTGTAGGCCTGTTACAAGAAAACAGAGAGGAGCCCCAGGACCCAGGGCTAGGGGAAGGGCTGTCAGGCACCCAATGCTTGAGCCACACGAGTAAAAACGGATAGTCTGGGCTCCACCACAACTGAAACCTTTCTTCTATAGGACTCGGTCCTATAGGGTCAACTGTGAGTTGGAATTGACTTTATTGCAGTGGGTTTGGTTTTGGTTTGGCCTTAAGAATGGTCCAGGGAGAAGACACAGAAGGTCCAAGGCTCTGGGGGCCAGCAAGAGTTCAGCACACTTGAGAAACTGAGCTCATTAAGAAGGGAAAATTGGCTCAGGCTGAGGTCAAAAGGGGCAGAGGCTGGGTTAGCAAACTGGCTAGGCCTTGGTGGCCACAATGGGGTGACAGGTTTTATTCTCGTTGTAAAGTCAAGACACTGAGGGAGTTATAGCCAACAAGTGACATCTTAGTCTCAGTTTTTTGGAGCTTGGGCTTCTTTCTTTCCTTTTTCCATTGGCTGATTTTTCAGAAGCCTTTCTTCCTAGTCTGTCTTAGTCTAGAAGCTCTGCTGACAGCTGTTGAGCATCACAGCAACGTGCCAAGCCCCAGTGACAGACAGGTGGTGGCTGCACTTGTGGTACATTGGCTGGGAATCAAACCAGGGTCTCCCATGTGGAAGATGAGAATTCTACCATTGACCTACCATCAGGTTTCTTTCTACCCTTGAGGAGCGGGAGATCTGGGAGTGTTTGGTTATTTTATATATAAATGTAGTCATGATTACAGTTATATTATTTATAACTTCAGTTGCACTATTTAATTCTATTGTCATGGAAATGGAGTTCCTGGGTGATGTACACAGTTAACACACTGGGCTGTTCACTGAAAGGTTGGAAGTTCAAATCTATCCAGAGGTGCCTCAGATGAAAGGCCTGGCAACCTCTCTCCAAACAAGCCATTGAAAACCCCATGGAGCACAGTTCTATCCTGACACATGTGGGGTCGCCATAAGTAGGGTTTGACTCAATGGCAACTATTGTTGCTATTTACCTTGCTCTCCCACTGTGACAGTAGAAAGGTGCAGCCATGTCCAACAAAAATTTCCTAGATTTTCATGTGTCTTCGTCACAGCATACAAGATGCTACTTATTTGAGATAAACTTTAAACACATCAAATGTCTCACCCAGGAGGTACTTTATCGTTTGCTGCCTGACAAAGGCTTTTTCAAAATTGTGATTTGGGTGAAAATTTACAGAGCACATTCATCACAATGTAACAGCTCCCCTCCCATCTCCTCCCCATAGTTACTTCTTCCCTGTGTCCATCCCTCCATTCACTCCTGCCCCCTGAGCTGTCTCCCTGTGCATAAACAGCCCTTCTTTCTCCCATGATTGCTCTCTCCAAGGAGTGTACCTACCTCAGGTAAACGTTCAACTCCTATGCCTGTCTTTTGTTTGGCTGGAAGGCACAGGTGTGGGTTCAATTCCAGACCTCAAGGGCAGCTAGGGGCCATAGTCTCAGTGGTTCCACCAGGCTCTATCAGACCAGCAAACCTGGTCCCCCCCCCTTTTTTTTCCCAAATGATTTTGAGTTTTGTTTCACATTGTTCTCCTTCTCTATCCAGAATCTCCTACATAGATCCCCCTCCGAGTGGTTGACTCTGGTAGCCAGGCACCATCTAGTTCTTCTGGTCTCATAGTTGGAAAGGCTGAGGACTGTATGGTGTACTAGTTGCTAGGACTAATTGTTTCCATGAATCTTTGGTTTTCTTCATTCTTCTTTGCTCTGGATGAGGAGAGACCCATCGTTGCATCTAGATGGCAGCTTGCAAGCTTTTAGGATCCCAGTCACTACTCGCGCCAAAGTAGGAGGTAGAACAATGTTTTGTGTAGTATGTTATGTCAATTGAGCTTGATGTCCCCTGTGACTATGGTCCCAAGCCCACAGGTTTAACTACTTGGTCCCTCTGGGTAGCTGGCTGTGACCAAGAAGTGACTACAACCTCTGACAAAGGCTTTTAAACAGTGTTCCCAATAGAGCACACGTGTTCAACTATGGGGGAAGCTAGAACTGCAGACTGACTGTAGAGACTTAAAAAGGCAGAAGCAGCAGCTACTACCTCCCAGCCACACTCAGGGTCAAGCTGCCCTGCACGCCACACAAGCTGGTCCAGAAAATCTGGAATGTTGTCTTCCTTTGGCTGAAATAAATCCTCTTGAATACAGAAGCAGGCTCAGCTTCCTTGCTGTCCTGGGGCTCACCTGCTGGGACAAGCCCGTGGCTCTCATGACTCTGCAAAAGTCCTACTGGTGCCCTTCTACCCAAGCACAGGGAGGCTGGTGTGGCACTGGCATATGTTGTGGATATTGGGTTTAAAAATAGGAAATGTCTGAAAGCCCTCATTTCCTGCTGGCATCCCATTCCACAAGGAGCCCTGGCACAACAGTTAAGCACTCGGTTGCAAATCAGCTGGTGGTCTGAACCCACCTGTGGTTTTGTGGGGACAGACCCGGTGATCTTCTCCTGTAAAGATGAAAGCCTAGAAAACCCTGTGGGGCAGTTTTACTCTGTCAACATGGTGCTACTATGAGTGGGAATCGACAATGATATTCTGTCCTGATGAGAGGTGGTGACAGCCTGACCAGTGAATGGTCACTGCTGGGAGGCAGGGCTTAGTTACTGGGTGGGCACGAGAAGGAGAAAGGAGACCACTGTCTTGCCCAGGCCAAATTCCAATGGTCAAAGTCCACATTAGTTTCCTCTGAGGACTAACTACAATGCATCAACCACTCAACACTTCCACTGTGCCCAGCTGGGGAAACGCTACACCAAGGAAGCAGATTCCACACCTGGAGCTTCACCCCCTTCTCCTCTCTTGGCATTCCTACCTTTTTCTTTCCCCGCTTCTCTGTTCCTCTTCCAAAGGCTATGACAGTGATGTATCATCAACCCTATCGCGCTAAGAACCACACCAGAGAATGTGACCTGCAAGGACTGGCTTTGCCCCTCTCCCAGGCTCAAAATGTTCGGTTCAAGCCAGAAACATGGCCTGAAGCCAAGTCACAATCAGGCTGCTTCCCAAGAAAGTGCAATCAGCCACTGCTCAAGGGACAAGAGCTCAATGTGCTGGAAAGGAAGGAGGGCCTGGGCACAGACAGGTCACCTAAACAGCAGCAGCATCTACTGGGCAGGGGTTGAGCATGGAGGAAATGAGAAGGCAAGAACTCTAAACTCAACCATGGAATGCTGGGATCCAGATATTGGTGGTGGTGGTGGGGGGGGGGCTTCAAAACAGCTCTGTGAAATGTTTTTCTCATGAACACAGTGAGATAGTGACATTGGGGTAGCATGTACTTACGATGAGCCTGTTTCCTTCCTGGATTGCTCTCCCCTAGTGGGCTTAAGATTTGCAAGTGTATGCTGTTATGATACTGAAGAGGTTTCAGCGGGGCTTCCAAACTAAGAAAGACTAGGAAGAAAGGCCTGGTGAGAATGTCTGAAAATCAACCAGTGGAAAGTCTGTGGATCACAACCCATGGTACACGGAGTCACTATGAGTCAGGGGCCAAATCAACAGCAGCAAACAACACCACCACCCAGAGTCTAAGACAGTGGTAGTTCAAAATTAATTTTTCGTTACATTAACTAAAAATTATCTTCTGAATGAATGAATAAATTCTGTAATAAAAGGAACTAGTCTATTTCTCTTTCCATGTCTATATTCCCTCTTTGGGACTCAGAGAAGGCAAACCCTATATATAAAGTGTATTTTTAAGTGAGATGATGCTATTAAAGAAAGATGAAAGACACAAGGAACTTACAAACCAATTGCCTGCAAGGTGACTCTCCCTCATGGCCACTCCATGTATCAGAGTAGACTTGTGCTCTGTAAGGTTTTCAATGGCTGATTTTTCAGCAGTAGATTGCCAGGCCTTTCTTCCAAGGCACTTCTAGGTACATTCAAACTTCCAGCCTTTCAGTTAGCAGCTAACTGCATTAACTGTTCACACCATCCAAGGACTTCCTATTGTAGGGCTAATGCAACTTAGAGGAACAGAAACACCTAGACATGGTGGTCTCATACGTCTATTATCTGTGTGTGTGTGGTACATAGAAGAGCAGAGCTATAATATCCTGGATCCAGTCAATCTCTAAGTTTTCCACCCACTTTCCTTGGACTTTAACAACAGGTCTGTTAAAAACACTGTTCCTAAACTCCCACTGCAGCTCTTGGCTTGGGGTTCCAATTTCCTATCTCTGCTGTATGTAAGTTGGGCTGGAAGAAGCACTGAGCTCAGCACTTTCTTCAACCAATTGTGGGTTGTTTTTTTTTTTTTTTTGAGTCAATAAGGAAAAAGCAGCTTGGAACACTACATGAGATTGTGGAAGAACGTTCACCCCAACACTGCTCTGACAGGGTTCACCTCACTGGATATCCAGGGAGGCATTCACATTGAGTTTTCTCAAGTCCACTCCCTTAAAGCACATGAAGTATTATTCTTTTTTAAAAAGGAATGGGAACTTCAATACATACTGGTAAAATGAAAAGCATAAGGACGCTGAAAACCGTTCTTACTTTCTGCAGTTTTTGCCAGTTTGGGACCTTACCAGTGCCAAAGACAAAAAGTGGCAATGGACTGATTAGGTTTTATGGTAAGACAGAGGACAACACAGAGCAGGTATAAAGGACTAAAGTCCCATTAAATCTAAGCTTCTGTAATTGCTCAGTTCTCCTATTTCATAAGTACAATAAAAGCACAGGACAGCATACTTATTTACAATGCCAAGAGATATTATAAAATATCATTATACAATGATGAAATAGCTACCAAATCTTAGTTTTCTAGCCATTGTATATAAAATACTAATAAGAGAAAATAATTAATAAAGAGATGAACTATCAAATGATAGCTTTGAATTCAGTTTAAAGAGAAGCCCTAAACGAACAGCCAATTCACTCTTCTTTTACACATGGTTCCACTAAGTTTAGAGTCCCTGGAAGGTGTAAATGGTTAATGCACGCTACCTAAAATGTTGGAGGTTCAAGTCCACGCAGTGGCACCTCAGAAGAAAGGCTTGGTGCTCTACTTCTGAAAAATCAGCCACTGAAAGTCCTCTGAGCACAGTTATAATCTGACACACAGGGGGCGCCATGAGTCAGAATTGACAAGACAGTAACCAGCTTTTCATTAAATTTGGTTTGCCCCCTACCTGTCCCAGCCAGAGCCCAGGTCAGATTATAAGGTCATAGGGATTGCTTTAGAAAGGCACAGAAATTCAAAAGCAACTGCCAACATCACAGGAAAAGTTTAAAACATGACTTTTAGAAAGCACAAATGTTGAGGCAAACAGCCCTATAAACTGTGCAGTTCCTACAAACGCTGTTATCACAGAACCATACAATAATAATTTACAGCGACAGACCAAACTTATTAAGGGAAGATTAAACTATGTTCACTATACTGTGTTTAAGATGAAAATATCTGATTAACTTTAGAAAGTTTGCTAACAAATGCTTAAAGGTGTGGGGGGGCGCAGAGAAAATATAATGAAGAGGAATAAATCGTGTGTCTTTGGAAAGCTGAGCCATCCAGGATAGCTTATTCTTTGATGGAGAAATAGAAGCTATGTTTTCATTACCATTTATATTATCATTGTTAACTGTTTCTGTCTTTATTTCCTGGTGGTGCCGGATGATACACATCTTTTCCAAAGGAATGCATGACCATCAAAATTGGTCTCCTGCATAAAGAAAGAGAAACATACAAGAAGGAGCCCATCCAGGCTTTACTGGGTATCTGTTCTGCCCTGAACTGTCATTACCATGGTTCTACCATCATCCTTCCCTCATTATTTATATTTTGGGAACAAGCTTTATTAAAATATAATTCACGTACCATAAAATTCACCTTTTAAATGTAACACTGGGAAGAACGGGAATTCCAGAACACTTTAATGTGCTCATGAGGACCCTGAAGCGGTTATTCAAACAGAACAAGGGGATACCACATGGTTTAAAATCAGGAAGGATGTGTGTCAGGGTTATATACTTTCATGACACTTCTTCAACCTGTATGCTGAACAAACAATCCAAGAAGCTGGACTCTACGAAGAAGAATGTGGCATCAGGATTGGAGGAAGACTCATTCACAACTTGCCATATGCAGATGACATCTTACTTGCTAAGAGCAAAGAGGACTTGACAGACTTACTGATGAACATCAAAGACTACAGCCTTCAGTATGGATTACTCCTGAACATAAAGAAACAAAAACTCTTCACAACTAAACCGATAAGCAATATCATGATGAGTGGAGGAAAGACTGAAGTTGTCAAGGGCTTCATTTTACTTGGATCTACAATCAATATCCATGGGAGCAGCAATCAAGAAACCAAATAAGATGGCTTCCAGCCAAACAAAAGACAGGCATATGAGCTGAACATTTACATTATTAGGTAGATACACTCCTTGGAGAGATCAATCATGAAAGAACAGAAGGGCAGTGTATGCACAGGGAGACAGCTCGAGGGGCAGGAGGGCATGGGAGGGAAGGACACAGGGAAGAGGTAACTATGGGGAGGAAGTGGGAGGGGCCCTGTTGCACTGTGGGACATTGCAGTCCATGTCATGAGACAAAGTGTATGTGAGCTGCTGTATGGAAAGTGAATTTGCTCTGTAAACTCCCCCCCCATCACAAAAAAAGGAAAGAAACCAAATAAGATACTGCATTGAGAATATCTGCTGCAAAAGGCCTCTTTAAGGTATTAAGAAGCGAAGATGTCACTTTGAAGATTAAGGTGTGCCTGATGTAACCCATGGTTTTTTCGATCCCCTCATATACATGAGAAAGCTGGACAGTGAATAAGGAAGACCAAAGAACTGATGCTTTTGCATTATGTTTTTGGTGAAGAATACTGACTATACACCATGGACTGCCAGAAGAACAAATATACCTGTCTTGCAAGGATGTTGAGACTTAGCCTCTCAAGTTTTGGTTATGCTATTAGGAGAGACTAGTCCCTGGAGAAAGACATCATGCTTGGTAAAGTAGAGGGTCAGTAAAAAAGACGAGGACCCTCAATCAGACAGACTGATACAATGGTGGCAATGATAAGGTCAGACACAGCAATGACTGTGGGGATGGCACAGGATCAGGCAGTGTTTTGCTCTGTTGTACATAAGGTCGTTATGAGTCAGAACCAACTTGACAGCACCTAACAACAATAATATTTATGGAAGCAGACTGTCATATCTTTCTCCCGTGGAGCAGTGGTGGATTCAAACTGCTGACCTTTCAGTTAGTAGCTGAGCACTTAACCCACTGTACCACCAGGACTCCTCCTCTATTCACAAAGAGAGGTTAGAAAGACAGGCCCTACCGCAGACACCGTATGCAGAATAACCAACAGGATCACAGCAAAGAACAATGCATGCTGCATGGAATGAGCTGTATCACAGACTGTATCAGAATATATATGTTCCTACATGGGAAACAGATCAGAGCCAAATCTACTGGGTGAAGAGTCCACGACAGTTTGAGATACAATTTTGGGGTACATTTTAAGATTGAAATAAAAATTGATTGCAAAAATTTTTACCCTGCAAAAGAAACAGTTACCCTAAAGAGTTAACTAATATTACAAGTTGTTTTTAAATAGCAAGGCACAGGATCTTAAAGTAACTAGTGCTGTAAAAAGGAGTAAGTCATCACAAAGGTATTTTAGGGCGGTGGCTTTGAAAAACTTATGAAACTTACAGGCCTTTTTAGCAGAAAATGAATACCCGTACATTTCAAAGGTTGGAGGCAGGGATGCCACCTCAACAGACCCAGAGTTCAAAGCCTTTGTCTTCAAGCATAAAAATCTTTCCAAATGATGATCTAACCTGAGGCTTAAAAGCGACCTTCTCTCTACTATTTCTGTTTGCAAATAAGCCCTCCTATATTTTGTGTTGTTATAAAAAGGCTCCTAACATCTTTCATATGGGTCTATCAACTAAGAGAAAGAGATAAATTTGCTTAGTTGTAAGTATGCATCAAACTCATCTTCTAAAACACCAGGGACACTTACCACCCTCCCTATCACTCCAACCCTGGCTTGCGGAGAGCAAAGGCTGCCACAGAGAGGCAGGAAAAGACGACACTCTAATTACTGGGGGAGGCATCAAGTCTGCCATCTACAGTAAAAGCTCGTCAGATGGAAGGAAAGAAAAAAAGGGAGAGGTGACAGGTACCTATTTACTGTGAAGGTCACAGACAGTAATTAATTTCCCTTTAGAAATGAAAATAAATTTCAAATAAGAATTGCCTGCCACAAAAGTTCTAGTCTGGCCTGAGCTTTCCCTCCCACTCAGAGATGAAGAATTCCATCAGCTGGCAGTTTAGAAAGATGCAAACCACCTCTCAGTGCTGGGGACCAGTGTGCCCAGGAGCCAGGTGTGAAAGGATGACATTTACAAAATTAAGGTTAGGTACAACTGAGATTAGCGGAATCAAATACTTGTTCAGCACCAGACCTGCCTGCCCCTTCCTGCCTTCTGCGTTTTAGCCCTGGGCAAATGCGGCCCTTTTGACCTCTTATGGTTGATTGTTCTAAGGAGTGACACCTCCCTGGTGTTATTGTTCATCTTCTAGGCCTATTATTTGGCTGAAAGTTGAGCCCTGGGGGGGAGTTTAGTTTTGGGCTTGAAGACTGACCAAGGGCCATAGTCTCAGGGGTTCCACCAGTCTCTGACCAGTAAGCCAGCTCTTTTTTATGATTTTGAATTTTGTTGCGCATTTTTCTCCCATTTTATCCAGGTCCTCCTATTATTCCCTTCAGAGTGGTCAGCAGTGGTAGCTGGGCACCATCTAGTTCTTGTGGTCTCAGGGTCATGGAAGCTGGGGATAGGAAAGGAGGAGGAATGGACATGGTAACCATAGGGAGGAAGTGGGAAGAACACTGTTGCACTATGGGGACTGCAATCAATGTCACAAAACAAAATGTGTATGAACTGCTGAATGGAAAACCAATTTTCCTATAAACTTTCACCCAAATCACAATAAAAAGTTTAAAAAAAACAAACAAACTTGCCACTAAGCTCCATCCTCCTCTTTCCAGTTTTCAGTCTGCTCAAATAAATGTAAATCAATTCAGAGAAGTGGCCATAAAGACATTGTCTTGTTTTAAGGTTAGGAAGGATAAAGGTATGGTTCTTTGTATGTTACCCCCAAAGAGAAAAGGTATTCGCTCCTACTATGTTTTTTTGTTTTTTTTTTTTAATTTTTGGTGTGGCAGTCTTATTGAGGTATAATTTACATATAATAAATTATACGTTTTTTATTTAGTAAGAACACAAAGCTTTTGCTTAGTCAACAACTTATGAACAATTATGTTCATCATGTTGTTCAACTATCACCATTACCATTTTCCAAATTATTTTGTAACCATTCACAGAAGCACAGTGTCCCTAACCAATGACTCCCATCCCTGGTGAATAACCTTTGGTCTGCATACATTTTTGCCTGTGGTTAAGTGCTCAGCTGTTAACCCAAAGGTTGGTGGTTCAGACCCACCCGGTGATTCTGCAGAAGACAGACTTGGTGATCTAGTCCCATAAAGATGACAGCCTGGGAAATGCTCTGGGGCAGTTCTGTCACACGGGGGCACTGTGATTTGGAATCGATTTGCTGACACCCAACAACTCCTCCTCTGTAAAACACAAATGGGGTGACTTAAAGCATGTGGTTTTCTCCAGCCCATTTACCCCAGGACCTTGCAGTCTATTCAGGCACAATGAGAACAAGTCAGGAAGCACCAGGAGGAAAGGGGTAAAACATCCAGTAAGTGTTGCACCAGAAATCTGCTGGTTTACACACCACAGAAACCCAAGCCAAGAGTTCAGCTGAGCTCAACGTTTCAGACCAAATTCACAGGCCTCATATCCTCAGTAAGAACACAGTACATCCACAGAGATAGAAAGCAGATCTGTGGTTGCCTGGGGGAGGAGCTTTGGAGGCACAGTCATTAAAGCATTTGGCTGCAAACTACATGTTGGTCTGAACCCACCTGCCAGTTCAGGGGAGAACGATGAGCAGTCTTGCTTCCATAAAGATTACAGCCTTGGAAACCTTACGGGGCCATTCTACTCTGGCCTATAGGGTTGCTATGAGTTGGAATCAACTTGATGGCAGTGGGTAGGGCTGGGCGGGGAGAGGAGGTTTGATAGGAAAAAGGTAATGACTGAAAATGTTCTAAAATCAATTGTGGCAATGGCCATACAACTCCGTGAATGTACCAAAAACCACTGAATTGCACACTTTGAACAGGTGAACTGTATGGTATATGAATTATATCTCAACAAAGCTGCTATATGTTAAAAAATGCAAACACGTGAGCAAAAAACAAAGTACTACAGATTTCCTTGGTTTTTAGGATCAGGGTGAGTTGGTAGGGAAAGGAACAGGGAATTTAGCCACGTTTAAAAGTCACACTCTCTTAAGAGAACAATAAGCTGAAATGATGGTGAAGAGGTATTAGAACAAGTGGCAGGAGTGCAGAGCAGGGAGGCAGAGACAGCATTACCCATGTCTTTCTTATGAGTCACCTCTTCATTACCCAGGGCACAGGCTGAGCCTCCCCGAGGCTAGAGCTCGAGGCTACCTCTATGCCAAGTTACTTAAGGGCTGGTCAGCGGGGCCCTTTGAGTTCTTTGACCTTCATTGCTTCATCCTCCATGCTGGTGGTAGTGATGATCTTATGAGTCAATTCACAAAGCAAACCCATCTCTTAGAAAGGTTCTAAAGGGTACTAAGAAAGGGCAATGAGGCCTTGGTGGTTGAATAGAATTCTCACCTTCCATGCAGGAGAGCAGGGTTCGATTCCCAGCCAATGCACTTCACACACAGCCACCACCCGACTGTCAACAGAAGGCCATGTGGTACTGTGATGCTGACAGTGAGTTTCCAGAGTCAGACCAGGGAGTAAGGCCTGGTGAACTACTCCCCAAAATCAGTCCATGAAAACCCTATGGAACACAATGGTCTGATCTGCAACTGATGGGGGGGATGGCACACGAAGGGCCAGCATCTCGTTCAGTTGTGCAGAGTGTCGCCATGAGTTGGGGGACACTCGATGGCAGCTAACAACAAGAAAAAGGAAGGAATGCCAAAGTGCATGGTCCACTTCCGTTCTCATGGGCAAAAGCCAACATCTGATGTGGATTCTGACACAGGAAACAACAATTAGCTAAAAGACTTTTGTTTATCTGATAAAGACAGGATACACATACATGCCTAGACTGCCTTTAACCATTCCATATATATCTAATTGCACTAAATAATCACTTCTACAGGGGACTGGGTTTCTTCCGGCTGAATTCTCACCATCACAGACCTTTGTCCCACAAAGGACTGCATCCTTTAGGATTCAAGGATCATTGCTCATAAATGGAAAATGGTTTGGACTGGCCACATGCAAATGGCAACATCTATTCAAAAACAGACATCAAGATTTAGAATCCTCTTCCAGGAGGCAAGCATGGTGACACAACTTGAAGAAAGCAAAGGATCACTGAACTATACAAGGAGACACTGCTAAATTGGTGTAGCTTTGTAGTATATACTTTCGACAACAGCTAAACAATTTCTTTGCATTCCTTTTCAAAATTTCATTGCAGCAAAGGGAGACTCATCTAAAAATGCTGTCTGTGTCCCTGAAGGGGACATTCCCATACAGGTGGCATTCTAGACTACAGCAGGTGGCTTGGCAGCCAGAGACTTTAGCTCTAGGAAGCACCAGAAAGGATGAGAGTTTTGGGGACCCTCACCCAGGTGTGGGGATACCTGAAAACGAGGCTGTAGATGATGAACCTGGGCCACCTCACCTAGAGTGTGAGTATACACAGAAGGCAGAAGGTATGACACTCATTGGTATCAAGATCAAATCTGCATCTAGAAAGAAGGTGGCCTCTTGACAGGCCGATTATGGCCAAGGATAAGAATGACAACGTTAAAGGGAGGTCTATTTTTAAGTGAAATGGAGGGGAAGGTAAGCCCTGCTAAAGTAAAACAACAGCTTTGGGAGACCTCTGGAAGCCTGGTGGAACTCAAAAGGTTTAGCATCAGGTTTGTGAGGGTTTTATGGGGTCCCCAGGGTTTTGTGGTGGTGCAGTCGTTAAGGCATTTGGTTGCTAACCAAGAGGTCAGTGGTTCAAACCCACCAACTGCTCTGTGGAAGAAAGATGAGATGGTCTGCTTCTGTAAAGATTTGAAGCCATGGAAACCCAACAGGGATTGCTATGAGTCTAAATCAACTCGATGGCAATGATTTTGTAGAAATATAGTGATGGTCCCTGAGTAATGCAGACAGTTTATGCTTGGGTCTTAGGCTGGTAACTGAAAGGTTGATAGTTTGAATCCACCCAGCGGTGCTATGGAAGAAAGTCCTGGTGATCTGTTTCTGTAAAGATTACAGCCTAGGAAACCCTATGGAGCTCAGTTCTACTGTCCCTCCCCAGGGACCAGTCCCTCCTGATAACACATGGGGCCACCATGACTTGGAACTGACTCACTGGCAACCGGTTTTGTTTTGGTAGGGATTCAGGACTTATCTTGAGATGCTGTTTTTATAGATGGTACATTAATGTTGTGTAAGTGAATGCATTAGGACACACCACCGCATGTTGTCAGTTTCTCGTACTGGTTGGCTTGCATGTTACTATGATGCTGGACACTACATTAGTGTCCTCAAGCAAAATGAACCTGCTCCTCAATGATTGTTTTGCTGCTATCTTAACCGTGACCTTTGGGGCTGCCTGTCCACTGTGGGTTCTCAGCCTTGGGGCTCTAATAGTTGCCGTTGCTACGTGAGCTAGGATACAGTACAAACTTGCCCATCTGTCCCCATGAAAAAGTTCTTTTAGAAATCTATGATATATATTAAGTCCTGAGTCCTACCACTAGGAAAAACATCCAAAACAACACTTATCTAATAAAAAGTTGTGAATATTTCAGTATTAGATATTCAAAAAATTTACTCATTCCTGTTTTTTTTGTCACCAGATAAGCAGCATTTATCATCATTATAGAACTTGTTAGAAATGCAAATTCTCTGGCCCCATGCAAACTTCCAGAATCAAAAACTCTTGGGGCTGGGGCATAGCAATCTGTGTTTGAGTTAGCCACCCCTGGTGATCCTGACGCTGGCTAAACCTTCAGAACCACTGCTACACGAAAAGGAGCTCTGGTAGCGTAGTGCCTAAGGCACTTGACTGCTAACTAAAAGGCTGGTGGTTCAGACCCACCAGCCACTCCTCCGAAGGAAGGTTGGGCAATCTACTTCCTCAGTGATACCGCCTCAGAAACCCAAGGAGGGGTCGCTATGAGCCAGGTCCAACTCGACAGCACATAACAACAACAACTGCTACACGGAAAGGTCCCTGGGGGCACAAACAGTGAGCACTCAACAACAAATTGAAAAGCTGGCAGTTCAAATGCATTCAGTAGCACCAGAGAAGCAAGGCCTGGTGATTTGCTTCTGTCAAGATTACAGCCAAGAAAACGCCGGGAGACAGTTCTACTCTGTAACACATGGGGTCGCCATACGTTGAAACCAACTCTGACAACAGGAGTTTTTGTTTGTTTGCCATAGGGAAACACTACTTATGATATCAGGCTATCAGTTATCAGCAGTCACAAACAAATGAATTGTTGAGCCATACAAAATGGGTTACATAGGTACCACCCTCCCCTTCAGTTGCTACACAAAGGAAGTATTGTCATAGATGAAGACAGGCTAGAGAGACAAATGAACAAATACATTGAACAAATGCTCAAACAAAAGCTTTCACTTTACCACTATTTGCAGATAATAAAAATATGTGGTGCATAGAGACTCATGTTTACTAGTGGTTACCAGGGGCAGCTGGAGAAGGGGGAAATGAGGAGTAACTACTTAAGGGGCACTGAGTTTCTGTCTGTTGTTTTCAGATGCCATCAAGTTGGCTCCTATTCATTTTGCCCCACATACAACAGAACAAAACACCATCTGGTCCTGCACCATCCTCGTAATTTTTGCTATGCTTGAGCCCATAGTTGCAGCCACTGTGTCAGTGGACTGTGTCAGTCTATCTCACTAAGAGTCTTCCCCTCTTTCATTGAACCTCTTCTTTACCAAGCATGACGTCCTTCCCCAGAGACTGGTCCCTCCTCATAACACATCCACATCTGGAAACAGAGAGCAGTGATGGGTGCACAGCACGGTGAATGTACTTCATGTTACTGAGTGGGATACTTAAAAATCTTTAAGATGGAAAATGCTTTTTTAAATAAAATTTACCACAATTAAGAAAAAAAGAAATACATATATATATTTGGTAGTGTCCTGAAAGAACCAGAAGACCTGAGAATTCCAGATTGTTGAGAAGGGTAACCTGTCCAATCAGCCAGGTTTCCTAGTAGAATGAAATTAAGGTATTGTTGGAGAATAAAGTAGAAACTGTCTGGCGGAGGCACATAACTAAATAAAAAGGCAAAACAGTTTGAACAGGAGACTAGAGAAAGGCCGGGGAAGTTGGAAGTGCCTTAGTAAAAGGCTCTGAGGGAGAAGCTGCCTTTCTGGGCCCAAAGGCAGGGCATTTAAGGGCGTAAGGACAAGAATGACACAGCTTGTATGAAGCTGAGGAGTCATGTTCAGAATCCAGCCACGCGATCACTACTCTGTAGAAAGGAATCAACTGAGCCCTCACTGCCCTGTCAGGATGTGATGCCTGGCACCTCTGCAGCCTTCTTGCTACCATGCAGAGCTGGTGTGAGATCACTGCAGCACATGGAGGACAGCACAGTGGGGTGACAGTAAGAACCAGGGCCTCGGATGGTATCACTGAGCCTCTGAGTCAATCAATCTCAAAAGCTGGACTCTGGATTTAGTGTTATGAAAAACATGAACTTTATTGCTTTGGGCAAGGTGATTTGTGGTTTTCTTGGTTTTTCACCTAAAACATTCAAATAGTAATGGGAAGATGGCTCAAGCTGAATTCTGGAGGGCTAGTGAGTCCCTGGGTGGCATAAATGGTTAAACACTCAACCACTAACCAAAAAGTTGGCAGTTTGAACCCACTGAGTCACCTCAGAAGACAGGCCTAGCAATCTGCTTCCGAAAAGTCACAGCCTTAAAAACCTATGGAGCAGCTGTACTCTGCACACGAGGTCACCATGAGTCGGAATCTAGTCGACAGCAACAAACGACACGTACCAGGTTCAGGAATCTGGATTTTGTGCTATGGGCAAGGAGACTTTGTTTTCATTAGAAGTTTTGTGAGCAGGAGTGACAATGCTGTGGGAAGAGGAAAATGGCAAGAAAAAAAGAGTTGGATTAGTTATTATCGTTAGAAGGGGGAAATGAGGAATAACTATTATTATCGTTAGATGCTGTGAAAAGTCAGATCCGACTCATGGCGACTCCACGTACAACAGAATAAAATACTGTCCAGTCCTGCACTGCCGTCATGATTGCTGGTCTGCCTGAGGCCATTGCTGTGGCCCACTGTGTGTCTGGAGTGCCTTCCAAGCTAGGAGGCTCATCTTGCAGCACTCTATCCGACAAGATTCTGTTGTGGTCCATGGGGTTATCACTGGCTAATTTTCAGAAGTAGACTGCCAGGCCTTTCTTCCTAGTCTGTCTTAGTCTGGAAGCTCCGCTGAACCTGCCCACCACAGGTAACCCTGCTGATATTTGAAATACCAGTGGCAGAGCTTCTAGCATCACAGTAATTCTCAAGCCCCCACAGTAAGACAAACTGACAGATGGACGGTGGTGGGGTTATTTATTAATAATCCTTCAAGTGTTTCATTCCAACCAGAAGGCTGGTAGTTCAAACCCACCAGCCACTCCTCTGAAGGAAGGGTGGGCAATCTACTTCTGTAGTGATACTGCCTCAGCAACCCAAGGAGGGGTCGCTATTAGTTGGGCCGACTTGACAGCACATAACAACAGAAGCGAGTACACAAAAGGTCAAGAATAGACAGAAAATGACAGAGAATCACCTAAGCCATGGAGGGAGGGCCAGGTGCCTTTGCCTGTCTGCTTCACAGAAATACCCACTTTCCTAATCTTTGATGAGTCAACCAGGCAACCTCCCCACAAAAATCAATTGGGAATTAAACCCAATGAGTTTAGCAGCTAGTTGAAATGACTCCCACGCCCACCCCACACACAGAGGTTGTCAATGGGCTGCTCCATTATTTTTTAAAGCCCCTCCAAAAGGGATGCCTTGCCCTGAAAGTTGCTAAACCTGCATATGAAAATACTGTTGTGTGGAGTGGACTGCGATTCACTGTCTCATAGGGTTTCCTAGGCTGAAATGGAGTGGACTGGGACTCACTGTCAGACCCCATGTGACAGAGGACAACTGTCTGATAGGGTTTCCTAGGCTGAAACGGAGTGGACTGCGACTCAGTGTCAGACCCCATGTGACAGAGGACAACTGTCCGATAGGGTTTCCTAGGCTGAAACCTTTGAGGGAGCTGATCACCAGGTCTCTTCTCCCATGGAACCACTAAGTGAGTTCAAACCACCAGCCTTTTGGTCTGTACCACAGAGCTTTAACCACTGCGCTATGAGGGCACAGCAAAGTAGAAGCAGTAATAAATGACCTGCATTACTCTGCATAAATCTCCATCTGTACCAGTTACAGTCAGAGGATAATCTTTTCCACCTGCCCAATAATTATCTTCCTGAACCAGTTATTAAAATAATCCCCATTCAACTTTCCTTTTAAGTCAACAATACCATTACTAAACCACTGATTCCCTTCCCCTCCTCTCTTGGAGCCCCAAGGTAAAGCACAATTGCTGAGACAAATCATGACCTGCCGTAGATGCCCCATCCTGGAGATCAGAATCCAGTCGCATGGAATGTTAGTGATATTTTTGGCCAAGAAAACCTGGTAAAATTTGGCTGCCAGTATCTGACACTGAAGGAAAACATGAAAATGGATTTCAATAGGAGTTCACTGATCACTTTCTAAGACCTGAGCAGACACTGTTATTGTCGTTATTAACGTCTATTAATTAAGTCGGCTCCGACTCATGGTGACCCTGTGTACATCAGAACAAAACGCTGCCTGTCCTGTGCCAGTTTCATGAGTCCCCTGTTGTGTCCTGTGTCACTCCACCTCATGGAGGGTCTCCCTTGTTTTCATCGTCCCTTCACTTGACCAAGCATGATGCCTTTCCTGATGACATGCCCAAAGTAATCAAGTCAAAGTCTCACCACCTTCACTTCTAAGGAGCATTCTGGTTGTGTTTCTTCTTAGACTGATTAGTTTGATCTTTTGGCAGTCCACCGTATATTCAGTATACATCACCAACACCACAGTTCAAATGCATTGGTTCTTCTTCATCTTCTTCTTTTATTATCCAAATTTTGTGTGCCCAGGAGGCTACTGAAAAGATCATGGCTTGGGTCAGGCACACCTTAGTCATCAAAGTGACATCTTTGCTTTTTAACACTTTAAAGAGAGGTCTTTTGCAAAATTGAGGGTCAAATGCTGCCTCCTTTTCATTCAAATCTTTACTAAGTGACTATTAAGGGCTAGACACAGTGCTGGGTACTAGGGAAGCAGGGATTAATGATGTAGCCTTTGTACCCATGGAACACAAGTGGTGGGAGTGAAGTCACACCACACACTGTAATTTAGCTGTGGGGTAACTCCTAGACTGCTGGTGAGAGTACAGAAACACAGAGGAGGGGGAGGCAAGCCATCAGGGGTATGGGGAAGGGTTAGGAAAGGACACCACACCTGCAGTGAGTCTTCACAGATGAGTAAGCTGGCCCTGAAGGGGAGGAAGTGTTGTCCTCTAAGAAGACAGGCAGCAGACAGAGGGGGAAGGATGCTACAGAGACCAAGGATAGGAGGGTATAAGGGAGGTATGGGAAATTAAATATGCAAGGCTGGGTGACTAAGGACTTTGTGTCCAAGCTGAGCAGTTTGGGTTTGATCCTGCAGGCTGCGAGAGTCACTGGGAGATTCCTGAGCTCAGAAGCCACAGGAGGGCGTTCACTGTTGGGAACGGCTGCTCTGGTTGCAAACACTTGGTGGTACAGTGGTTCAGTGCTCGGTTGCTAACTGAAAAGTTGGAGGTTTGAACTCACCCACCAGCTTCATGGGAGAAAAGACCTGGTGATCTGCTCTCCTAAAGACAACAGCCTAGAAAACCCTATAAGGCCATTCCACTCTGTCATGTGGGGTTGTTGTAAGTTGGAATTAACTTGATGGCACCCAACAAGAGTAGCTGCAGGGAGGAAATAAACTTGACCAGAGAAGGAGGCAAGAGGAAGCAAGGAGACCATGAAGGCGTGTTCCAGCACAGTGGTGGGCAGCAGTAATGGGCAGCAGCATGGCAGTGAGCAGCACGGATGGGGACCAGGAAGGAGGGCTGTGCTGAAGAAACAAGCAGGAAAGCCTTGGTGCACAGGGTAGCTGAGCCAATGGTACCACTGAAGACCCTCAAGGGAGAGGAAAAGAGAAGTCTTAACTCTTGGGGTGGAGCAGAGAGGTGAATACCCACCCTGGTAACCATAACACTGTCCTGGTCAAGGCTGCCTAAGGAGGAAGCTCCTTGAATCCTGGGGGTACTGATGAGATCACAGAGAATTTCATCTGTGTGGGTTGAGGAATTTCTGTAAATAATTCTGTTTGCTAGGCACAGACTATACTGTATATTTTAATTTGTTTCCAACTCATCTGGTAAATCCAAGTCATAGTCCTTCACCTTAAAGGCAAAGTTCCTGAATGAAGCAAATGTTAACAAGCTCAGCTAATAGAAAGGCTGGAGGATTCAAGTGAACTCATAGAGCCCTTGGAGGAAAGGCCTGGCAATCTAGTTCCAATCAACCATTGAGAACCCTATGAAGTCATGCTGCAAATATATCCCTAAATATAGTAGAGCATACAGTGGGCAGTGATATGAACATTTCTTACCCATAGCCAAACATCTTGAATGAGTCACTGGGCCTGGGGCTCAGGACCATAGTCTCGTGGAATATCAAGGTCACTTGGCACAATACAGTCTATAAAGAAAACGTTCTACATCCTACTTTGGTGAGTAGCGACTGAGGTCTTACAGGCTTGTGAGTGGCAATCTAAGGTGCAACTACTGGTCTCTCCCTGTCCTGAGCAAAGAAGAATGAAGAAAATCAAAGATGCATGGAAATAATTAGTCCAAAGGACTAATGGACCATGTGAATCTCAACCTCCATGACCCAGAGACCAGAAGAACTAGATGGTGCCCTGCTACCACTGCTGACTACTCTGAAAAGGATCACAACAGAAGGTCCTGGATGGAGTGGAAGAAAAATGTGGAAAAAACTCAAAATCATAAAAAAGACCAGGCTTAATGACAGAGACTGGTGGAACCCCCAAGACTCTGGCCCTTAGACACCCTTCAGTCATAGAACTGAACACATGCCTATGACTCAACTCAAATGACAGGCCTACAAAGCGAACAATAACACCAGGGAGGTACATACTCCTTAGAATAATCAACCACATGAGATCAAGAGGGAGGATTTTCCCAGGGATAAAGCTCAGAAGGCAGGAAGAGATAAGGACGAATGGAAATGGGAAACACAGGGAAGAAGTGGGAAGAGCGCTGTTACATTGTGGGAATTAGCATTGAATGGCATGAAACAAAGTATGTATGAATTGTTGAATGGCAAAGTGATTTGCTCTGTAAACCTTTACCCAACTGTGGTGTAGTAAATTACTTAGTGTGGCTTTTCTACCCATAAGTCTTTGTAAACTCCAAGGTGGGATTTTCTATGGGCAACTGAACTGATGAGCTCCTGATTGCTGAAGGTGTCCACCTGGAGTATTTCTGTTGGGAGTGGCACAAAACAATGTTCTGGGAGGTGCCCACTCTCTCTCAGGTGCTTAGAGTTCTGATGCT